>NW_025999977.1:7041387-7094954 GCF_001458135.2 Marmota marmota marmota | reverse complement strand
TTTTTGTTTTTGGTGGTGCTGGGGATCAAACCAGAGCCTCATGTTAGAAGAATGCTCTGGTCTGGAGCTACACCCCCAGCCCTAGATGTTTAGCTTTTTTTTTTTTTTTTTTTACTTAAGATGCAACTCCATTGAATTAAGTGGACAGCTGAAGTTGCCAAGCACATTCTTACAGTGTCCTAAAAAATTCAGCATACTGGTTAGAAGTCTTTTATTTACAAGCAAAATAAAATCCAGCACAAAAATGGAAGGGATTAATGGGTGCACATACCTGAGAAGTCCAGCTTCAGCATACAGTTCAATCATGGCTCTGATTCTTTTCTTGGCTCTCTCCTTGGAGTGTGAATTGGATTTTGTTCTCTGCATTGTCAGGCTGGTTTCCCTTTTGACACAAAAGAGAAAACAGCTGTGACTATAGCTACCTGCTTCCTAATTCATATCTTGGAAAAGGGGAAATTCTCCTCCCAGGAACATCAAACAGGAATCCTGAGCTTCACCCTGGTTGATCATTTCTGAATCCTGGGTTGACTGGTTTAGATTTGTGTTGATAGATTGTCAAGAGAGAAGAGATTTCCATGACAGCCTGAATGAATTCCTGAAGCTGGTCAGTCCACTCAGATCTTATGGGGAGTATAGAATAACCACCGTCACGCACACACATACATATACATACAAATATGTACACATGTGTATGTGTCGGTATGACTGGGATATATATGTATGAGCGTGACACGTATGTTTGACTTGAATTCGTATCTATACCTCTGCCTATAACTATAAAACACGAAAGCAACAAAATACTGAGACCTGAGTTATTTAGGTAATTGGGAAAAATATCATGATATGTGTCATGCAAAGAGGCAAAGTTAAAGTTTTGTGGATAGTTGTGTATGTGGATGGTGTTGAGGGAAAGGTGCACTAACATTTGTCTGAATGGAATAATGGTTGGAATGATGATCACTTTTAGACCAGTTATGAAGAAAAGGTTTCCCAAACAAAAGAATAGACAAGATTGTAGAAGGGTTTGAGTTTATGAGAGCACATTCTTTGCAAAAGGACTTAAAGATGCATTTATGTGTAAGTGACATGGAGTGTACACAAGCCAGCATTATCTGTATTCAGGCGCTGTCTTCTGCTTGTACTAGCAACACATGGTTAACCTAGTTACAGATATAGCCTTACCAGGACAATATTTAAAAACTGCATTTCTCTCCAAATATTCGGTTAAGCAGAATTTTTGTCCATTCTTGGGTCCTCTCCTTAGTGGTTGAAATCAGTAAACTTTCTACTTAAAACCAGCTCATTTCTTTGTTCCAGATGCTAAGGAATAACTATGTAGAGATTTTGAGTGATTGACACTCTGGTTTGGTTTCCTGCTTTGCCTCTTGCTAGCTGTGTGACCCAAGGGGGTTTATTTGGCCTTGCTGAAGCTCATCTTCATTTGGAAGGTGACAATAACATTTACCTACAATAGCGGTTGTGGAATAGCAATGAAAAGTGGTAGTGTTTGTGAAATGCCTGACCTAAAGGTGTTCAAGAAAAGATAGCTAATAATAATGTCAAAAACTCACTTATGAATAGATAGTCATCAACTTAAGATTCTCTTCTCTTAATTGTTCTAAGCACAATTTATCCAGTCTGCTGGAATTTTGGCCAAAAGATAGGTGTTAAAAGGTGTTTGGGGTGGGTGGGAGATGATGCATTTCCCATCTATGAATCTGGGCATCCAAACTTTTCTCTTTAGTAATGGAGAATGAGGAATTGCTTGAATTTGCAGCAAAGAGATGCACATATTTTGCTCAAATATCATTTGCTTTTATTGCTTTAGTATTCCAGAGAAAAACCGGAGACCTTTTGGAGCTCTTGTGAGGTCTGATGCCCAGATGCTCAGATGTGGGGATTCCCAGTCTCATGGTGGCTGAGAGCGCCCCATTCTTGAATTCTATTCCTCTGCACCACAGGAGAGTCTTACTGTCCTCTCCATGTGTTGGGAACTGCCTTGCCTTGGCACATGGAGCCAGAGATGCTGCTAAACTCTTCACTTCTTGGGATCTATATGCATAAGCTGTTGCCAGAAACTTAATGTTGTTTTAACACTTTTTTGGGTGTGTGTGTGTGACAATCTATCTTCTGGACTGCTGATGGAGGACACGTACCCCTGTTTTATGATCAAAATCCAGCTAGAGATTTAATCTGAGGTCCCTTCTAGAACTCACAATGGTGGTTTCTCCTCTCTGGTCCTCCTCCATTTGGGCATCAGCTCTTTAATCTTTTGCCTGGGGGGAAAAATCTAATATACTGTAACTAGGATGTTTTTCAAAACTAGAACACTTCAAAACAAGTTTAAATATAAATGAAATTGGTTTCCAAATGTCTTGTTAAAAAAAAAGCAGATGTTTTATATTTATTATATCATTTTTGTTTTATCACCTTGCAAAATTTTACAGCATGGAATTTTATTTAATGCGGTGGCATTTTGAGCAGCAATATTAGACAGATGTATTTGCTTCATATTTGGGGACCTTTTTTTTTCTTTTTTTTGGCAGGATATTAAAACTGAAACTAATGTAACCTGGTGTTTTGGGAAATGTGGATGAGGCATTTTATTGATAATTGAAAACAACAACCATCTTCCCTCCAAATGTACCCCTCAAAAAGAAAATAAGCTTTATTGCTTAGATAAGTGATGAAATGCTTTCAGAATGCCAGAAGTTCAAAAGAAGCCACTTTAAGGAGGACTTGGCTCCTCAAGTGCAGAGACCGTGTCTTTGACTTTTGCTATAGAGTGCCAGGCATCGCCTAATAAATGGTATTGTTGATTTGTTGCTTTTGCTGGTTTAGGATTTTGTATGCACTATGGCAGAGATACAGACCACAGACCAGCTAAGAAATGGAATCATTTTCAGACATGGCATCATAAATAAGCCAAATCCCTCTGCCTCCCCCACCTCAGTTTGTACTTGTGAGTGCCCCACCACTCACCTTTTAATTTGCTTTTTTAAAGATGCTCCCCTGTGCCCTTAATGCCAGCTCACTTTTTTTTTTCTTTTTCTGTTAAATTTTCCTTCTACAGGCACAGGCAGGCAGGTCGCTGCCGCTCTCCTAACCAAACCGCAGACTGTTGGTTCTTATACCCTCCGGGTCACAACAAAATCCCCTATTAATTAAACTGAAATTATATCTGAAATAAATCACTCGGTGAAAGAAGCCCACTGTGGCATTCTTTCTAAAGATGTTTGCAATAATTAATGAAACATTTGGTGACTGGTGACATTTTTGATAACTCTTAAAGTGCCAGAAAATATTGATAAGTAAATAATCTCTGTGGACTATTGAGCAAGGAGTCAGATGATGGAGAGAAGGTTGAATAATAAGTTTTGAATTTCCTGAAGATCTTGTTGCTTTTGAGGGGGAGGTGAAGAGTGGGGTGGTGGAGGATATGCAAAGGCAGTGACTTCCATGAAGGAGGTTAGAGGTTGGCAAAATAAGGCCCACCAAACCCAGCCCCAAGACTCTTTGTAGAAATATTTTTTTTTTTTAACAGAGCTGTATCCAGTTGGCCTTTGGTTGCCTGCTTCCTATGACAACCTTTTCATTCCAAAGGCAGAATTAAGTAGTTGCCACTGAGGCCACCGTAGTGTCCACGAGGCCTCAAATAGTTACTATTTGACCCTTTACACAGAAAATTTGCCAAACCTCTAATGCAGGTAGTGATCTTGTGGGAATTTGGCTAAGTGGTAATCATTTTGCATTATTTAAGAAATCAGACCTACTCAGAGTGGAATGACCTAAGGATCAGGAATAAAACACACATCCACACCCCCAGACACCCCATGTGTGTCATTGATTCCCATTCTCTTGCCTGTGACAGACATTACAAATCAATCACAGCACATCTACTGAATTCATATCTGCTCTCAGAATCCTTCTCAAGAATTTCCAGGAAGCCATTGCCCCGGGACCACAGATTTCATGAAAGATAAAATCTCTTTGCCATCTCTGTAGTATATCGTTTCTCCTACCTGAAGTATCTCCAATCTATCCAAAGTTCTAACCTTAGTCACTAACAAGTAAAAGCAGCCACTGTGAGTTTGGTGGGAGATTGCATGATATAGAATTATTGCAAGGATTCCTGAATCTACAAAGGCACCAAACAGGCATTGTACAGACATGAGGAGGACAAAAAAAGCTTCCCATGTATTTTCTCATTCAATAAATATCTCTTGAAGCTCAGACTATTATATGTCAAGCTCTATCCTAGTCACTGGGTATCTGGTGGGGGAGTAAAATATAACAAATCTCTGCCTACCTGTTTTAGCCAGCTTTTTTGCTGCTGTGACCAAAAGACCTGACAGGAACAATTTTAGAGGAGGAAAAGTTTATTAGGGACTCTCGGTTTCAGAGTACTCAGTTCATAGATGGTTGACTCCATTGCTCTGCACCTGAGTCGAGGCAGAACATCATGGCTGAGGAGTGTGGCAGAGGACAGTGACTTAGAAACGTCACCACCAAGAAGCAGAGAGAGCCATTTTCTCTCACCACCAAAAAAAATATATGCCCTAAAAGTATGTCCCAATGACCCACCTCTTCTAGCCACACCCTACCTGCCTACAGTCACCTCCCGGTTAATCCCTATCAACAAGTTAATGTGCTGATTAGATTAAGGCTGTTATGACCCCAAAATTTCATCTCTAAACTTTCTTGCATTGTCTCAAACATGGTATCAAAACCATAACACCTGTCCTTCATGATGCAAAGTTAGTGCAGGGGACAAAGGACTGAAATGATAATATAGAGTATAATGTCAAGTAGTGCTGAAAGCTACACTCTCACACACACACACACACACACACACACACACACACACACTCACACACCACAGAAGGGTGAAGAGGTCAAGTCTATGCAAGAATGTAGGAGGGCCAAAGAAGACCTTCCTGTGGACATGACATTGGAACAGATACTCATGTGGAATGAGGGAGAAAGATCTACAATGCAGGAGAGAGAAGAAGGGCAGCTACAAATGTCAGAAGTGGGAAAATACTGGCTGCTCTCAGGAACATCGGGCTCCACAGGAAAAGCAGCTATTCAACTTTTGACATCATGGGGTGGCACCTGGCAGCTAAAAGTCCTTTCGTATGTGTTACCCCTTGGATGCCACTAACTGTCTAGGAAAAGCAGGGCCACCTTGAGCATCTTACAGAAGGAGGACTGCAGCAACCACTCTCAGCAACTGAGTGAAGACCCAGGCCACACAGCTCAGACTGGAGCCCAAAGGCCTGACTTCCATACTTTGATTTCTCAGTGGAATTTCTATTTCATATTAAGGAGTCAATCCTTAAGGCACAACGTGATAAAAAAATTTTCCATTCCCCCTGAGTGTTCCCTGAACTTAGTGACATGCTTTGAAAGAATAGGGAAAGGGAGCAATCAGAAATATATTTCCTTAACCATGCAGTCAGGGTGACCCTCTCCAGTGATGTCCTGTGGATAGATATTATCCACCTCTTGAGCACATGGGGTGAGAGGGCATTTGCCTCTGCGGTTCTCCCCCCAGATCTGTAACCCCAGCCTACTCATGAGAAGAACATCAGGCCAATGTAAATTGAGGGCCATTCTGCAAAATATTGGACCAGTTCTCAAAAGTATCAAGGTCTTGAAAAGCCAGGGAAAACTCAGACTCAAGGACACTAAGGAGATGACTGAGTGCAGAGAGTGAGCCTGGAGAGGACCCTGGGACAGAAGAATGACACCCATGGAAAACTGAGAAGAGCCAAAGTCTGAAGCTTAGTTAATAATAGAAAAATAAAATAAAGAAGAATGAATCAGGTATTATTTAATAAATTCTGTTTCTTGTGCTAAAACATAGGGAAAAAAAGTGCACCCATCATGGGTGCCTAAGAGGGGACCCTAGAACCACAGGTAAACTTGTGGTGTCTTTGCAAAATGCAGCACTTCGATCCATCTCAGTCGCCAGGGTCTGACCCCCAGGAGAGTGGCTCTCATGGGTGGGTGACGTGCTTTCCAAACCCCAGAGGGTTGGATTTCAATGTCTATAGTGTGACTTGCCACAGGGCTTCTTTCCTCTCCCCCAGTAGTCTTCTGCTTCCAGAACAGTCTGAGAGTGCAGGTAAAAAGGATTTAATTAATGCATGAGGCCTGAGGGAGCTAAATATCCTTAAGACTTTTTAGCAGAAATGGTTGACAGATGCAGCCCTTAATTGCCTCATCCAGCTTGCTAGTCTGCTGTGCTGCAGACAGTGAGCCCTTGTTTCTGAAGGGGGCTGGTGGAGATGCAAGGGGCTAGGAGGCACTGGCAGGAGAGGGTGTCCCCAGCTTGGACCCCCCCAAACCAGACCTTTTCCACTCCACTTCATCATGAAGACTGGCATTTGCCATAGATCTTTGGAGACCTAAGTTAGTATCATGAAGTAGCATTTTGCGGGGGTGAGGAAAGGGGGACATTGCTGGTTTTAAACCCAGATTGTCTTGTGTGTGGGTCTTTCAAAGGGACACAGGTAGGCAGCAGGTAGAGAGGGGGAAGTTCAGGAAGTGTTCAGGTCCCATTTCCCTCATCCACTTCTGTTTCCTGAAGTAAAGGACCTAAGAGGTCCACTCTGTTGGTGGAGGCTCCTCCTTCCAGCAGCCAGTCTTGGCCTGCAGTTTCTGCATGTAAGCTCTGCAGCCTTAGTGGTCGCCTTGCTAAGGAGCCACTCAGGGGACTGCTAGCCATGTCCTCCCCAGATTACCCCAGAGACTGGACAGTGTTGCAGACACATGAGGTTCTGTAACACCGAGTCCTTGACTCACTGCCTCCCTTCCATAGCGGGGTGGGTGTTTGGAAGAGGAGCTATGGGAGGGCAGTGAGCTTAAGTTGCCTAAACATTTGGCCTGGGGCTTCGAGAATGATATCCAAAGGCACTGCCAGGTCTGCCTCTAGTGCCGTCTGCCCTTCGCAGGGCTTTCAAGCACAGATCATCCAGCTTCCTTTATTCATTCTCTGTTCATTCATTCATTCAGTGAAAGGCAATGGCGCTTTGGGTCTAGAAGCCTGAATTTTTTTTTTTTCCTGGCATTTCCACTTCCATGCTAGGTGACTTTGTAAAAATCACTCACCCTCTGAGCTTTATCAACAAAACGAGGAGGAGAAAATCTACTTCGTAATTTCTGTGAAATTTTAAATGCAGGTTGCTCAGCATTGTTGACATTTTGGGTCAAGTGCTTCTTTGTTGTTCTGGGTCATTCTGTGCAATATAGCATGTGTAGCAGCATCCCTGGCCTCTTCCCCTTAGGTGCAAATAGCGTCCCCATCCTTAGTTGTGACAACTAAAAATATAAGCCAACACAGGCAAAGAGCGGGCAAGTAGTGCCCTGTGGAGAATCACTGCCCTGAGGAATGGAGAGTGGTCTCCACGCTGCTTGTATTCCCCCAGATGCCACTGGCTCGGCAAGGAGATGCGAAGCAGGGACCTGCTTTCCAGGCATTTTAGAGCCCAGGTGGAAAAGAGACAAAGTCTAATGAAAAGACATTCAATGATGCAAATTATGTTTGGGATATTGGTCTCTTGAAATCATTGCCTTGATTGTAAGATTACTGGGTAGAGGGAAGAATAAAAAGTTTAGAAATAGCCCAATCATGGGAGAGATACTTCAAGGAATCTGGAAATAAAAGCAGAGCCCAGTATGGAGAAGGATGGGGTGAGGGCACTGGGAAATCTGTTCTCTTATAATAATGGGCTGTTCATGGACCCCAAACACAAGTGGCTCCTGGTCTAAGGGACAAGCTCGTTACTCACTTAAGGGTAGGCATAGACCAGTGACTTTTCTAACCATATAACAAATATTTGTGAAAAAACAGACCACTTTCATGAAATAAAAATATTTTCTGATATATATATATATATATATATATATTACATTTTTTAATCCATTCATCTATTGAAGGGCTTTTAAGTTGGTTCCACAGTTTAGCTATTGTGAATTGTGCTGCTATAAACATTGATGTGGCTGTGTCCCTGTAGTATAAGTCCTTTGGGTATAGACAGAGGAGTGGGATAGCTGGGTCAGATGGTGGTTCCATCCTCAATTTTCCAAGAAATCTCCATTCTGCTTTCCATATTGGCTGCATCAATTTGCAGTCCCACCAGCAATGTATGAGTGTACCCTTTTCCCCACATCCTCGCCAACACTTATTGTTGTTTGTCTTCATAATAGCTGCCATTCTGACTAGAGTGAGATGAAATTGCATTTCTCTAATTGCTAGTGATGATGAACATTTCTTCATGTATTTGTTGATTGATTGTATGTCATCTTCTGAGAAGTGTCTCTTCAGGTCCTTGGCCCATTTATTGATTGGGCTATTTGTTTTTTTTTTTGGTGTTTAGCTTTTTGATTTCTTTATATACCCTAGAGATTAGTGCTTTATCTGATGTAAAGGGGTAAAGATTTGCTCCCAAGATGTAGGCTCTCTATTAACCTCACAGATTGTTTCTTTTGCTGAGAAGAAACTCTTTAGTTTGAGTCCATCCCACTTATTGATTCTTGATTTTAATTCTTGTGCCACAGGAGAAGATAATGCTAAATGAAGTTAGCCAATCCCCCCCAAAAAAACCAAATGCAGAATGTTTTCTTTGATATAATGAGGCTGATTCATAATGGGATAGGGAGAGGGAGCATGGGAGATAGATAAACTCTTGATAGGGCAGAGGGTTTGCAGGGAAAGGGAGGGAGCATGGAATAATTAATGATGGTGGAATGTGATGATCATTATTATCCAAAGTACAGGTATGAAGACATGAATTGGTGTGAACATACTATGTATACAACCAGAGTTATGAAAAAATGTGCTCTATATGTGTAATAAGAATTGTAATGCATTCTGCTGTCATATATAAATAAAAAATTTAAAAAAAATCTTCTGATAAAAGAACAAGCATTACAAAATAGCATTCATGTTAGGGTTTGCATATTTTTGTGGGTTCCCTGCCTGCAAGTCTGACAGTTAAGTTATTTTTATCTAATTGTCCCCAAATTTTTCCTCTTTTTTAGTCAAAAAAGGATACTATAGATACAAAGTATCTGGTGTGGTTTTCCTATAGAAATACATAGATATGAAGGTAGGATTGAAAAATGGTGCCAAGGAAAGAATATATAATGGGGAACCTGAGAGTTGACATGGGCCTTGTGTCCACCTTCATTGTACTGGATTTAATGATAAGGAAACCAAACTCTGAGAGGTGCAGTGCCTTGTCCAAGATCACCCAGCTCATTAGGGTCATAGAGAAGTCTTAAATCCAGAACTCCTGACTAAATATATCTCTCGTGCCTCAAATCTTCTATTTCTGATCTGTTGCCAGTATTTCAAGGAAGAACATTAGACTCTAGATTTTGCATTTTTTGCATTGCTTTAAAAAATCACTGAAGCAAAACATTATTAAATATTAAATAATTTCCTTTTAGCCTCGAGATAAGTGTTCTTTTGTGTCTGATTTTTTTTATTATGGTAAAATATACACAACATAAAATTTGCTATTTTAACAATGTTTATCTGTTCAGTTTGATATCATTAAGAACATTCACATTGTTGTGCAACTATTGCCACTATTCATCTCCAGAACTTTTTAATAATCCCCAGTGGAAGCTGTTCCTTCTTATCCAATGACTCCCCATGTCCCCGTTCCTGGTCCCTGACAACATGATCTACTTTCTGTCTCCATGAACTTGATTGCTCTAGAAATTTCATATATGAGCAGGCTTGCTCCTTATTTGTGTCTTTCTGTGTTTGATTTTAAGTTTTTTGGTGGGTGTTGTTCTTTGAAGGTTCCATGCTAAACCCCATGATGTAAGGTGTCTTTGGATATTTCTCACCCAACTTCGAGGATTTTCTCTTCTTTGTTAGGCTTGCTTCCTTCCTGTGAGCCATTTGTAGGGTGAAAAAGCAGCTGGAGACTGTCAAAGAAGGAAGTTTGATGTCTCTGACTGGCAGAAGACAGACCCCCCTCCTCTGCTTTCCCAATCCCTAGGAGGACAGACAGGAAGGCTGTGCTAACCTGTACTCTGGAAAGAAGCCGCCCCTTTCAGGTCTCCAGTAACCATCACAGTCTAAATTAATCCCTTCCTGTCGGAAGAGAAATATGAGTTGAAATGAATGATGCGTTTAGATGTTGCTTAGGGTTCTTAATTTCTTCTTCTATTGTATGTATTTTTTTAAAAAAATTGTGGTTTTCTGTCATTTCATATGTGGTCCCAAAGGGCTTTCTATGGCGGAAGTGTCTTACACATTAAAAATAAATAAATAAATAGAGGATTGTCTTTTGAGTTTGAGGAATCTAAATAGTTGAGATTTTTAGTTTTCCAAGATCCTGCAAATGCAAGTGTCCAACAGCTGCCAGAGTCATCAAGACAGCTAAGGGTGGGGGGAAAAGCTAAGGACATTAACCCATTCTATTTGCTCCATTCATTGAGAGC
Source organism: Marmota marmota marmota (assembly GCF_001458135.2). Taxonomy (NCBI): domain Eukaryota; kingdom Metazoa; phylum Chordata; class Mammalia; order Rodentia; family Sciuridae; genus Marmota; species Marmota marmota. The sequence goes on along the minus strand of NW_025999977.1, from coordinate 7,084,487 downwards.
TGGCCTGAATCTAACTTTGTGCATTCTGACAGGTTAATTTTCACTCTCAGAGACCTAGATGGTAGGCATTTCTTCCCTCTGTGGCTTTCTTATTTTCTCTCTGGGCAGGTTTTGCATGGGCTGCCCTGACTAAGCCACAGGGGAAGGCAGTCCTGGCCCTGGTGCTCATGGATGACGTTTTGCCTTGTGGCATGTGCGTGTCCTGGACCTAGACAGATGTGTTTGCAAGTCACAGGTGTCCATCCTGTGGGAACCTTTGGCTGGCTGCAGTATGCTCTGCCTATTGGAAATGGACCACTTTGGCAGCTGGAATAGCCAACAGGCACATTCCATCAGCCAGGCTGTGGTGGTTCATTCATGGGTCATAAAAACTCCAAATCCTCACATCTCCAAGGGGAGGTGCAAGATTCCCATTGCTCTCCAGGCAACCCTGATGAGGACTTTGCCCCTGGACAACACACACGTCTTTAGGCTGGCATACCCATGTTTGAAATGTCGTGTATAGGCCTTAAGATTCAACATCAGTGGGTCTGAACCCTGCTAGCACGCTGGAAACAGGCAGAGAGCTTTGAAAAATACCACCGGAGACATTCTGATCAAATTGATTTGAGAATGGGTGAATTTGGGGCAGGCAATTTTAATATGTAGCAGCGTTTGAAAAACCACGGTTTGGAATCTTTGAATCTATTTTCAGAGCCAGCCGTGCTGTCTCCTGTCTGTGGTGGTGCTAATAGTGACCATGATGATGTCGATGAGACCTAATGTGTTTTGAAACCTACTAAGTTCCAGTTCTTCTTCTGAGCACTTTTTCATGCCTTGTCTCAGATCACCTTTCCCATAACCATATGGAGCCCATGTTATGTTGTCCTGATCCCATGTATGAGGAACCTGACGCACATAGGAGTTAAGTCATCCCCCTAAGGTCATCCAACTGGTCCATGGTCAGGCCCAGAAAGATCCCATGCTGTGGTCCTGTACTGATGAAAGGTGACTAGGCTGATAGACCCTCCGAGGTGGAGTTGCCCTCATCTGCTCAGATACGACTGTAGTTCTATTATCTCTTTTCCCTTGAGGAACTGGATGTGGATACTGCTAGACCCAGAGAGACTGGGGACATCAGAATGCAGGCCGTAGCCTCAGACAGAAGTCTAGAGTTTTATAAGGGTCTCTGTCGTGTCTGTGTGGGTCGCCACGGCCAGATGAAAAGACCTGCGATGACTTCTGAGCTTTCACAGGGCTCTGCTAGGAGGAAACATCAGGGAGACGAGAAGCCAGGACAAGAACGCCGAGGGCTCTTCCTGCCAGCGCCTTAGCAGGAGAATGTGGAGACTCGGCCGGTTCCCTTTAACTCTTCTTGTCTCTCCTGTGGCTGCTTCTAAGGGTATCAGGCTGGGTCTTGCAAACCAGTTGTCCTCAGGGATCACTGTACATCTCAAGTTGTTTTGAAAGCCATTGGGCCATCCAAAATGCCAAGCATTTTTCCTATGGAAATGTGCCTTGTGTGGTTCTGATTAATACCCCCTTCTCTGCTGTCTTTCGGGACTGCTTTTCATTTCCTGCTGCTTCCCACAGCTTTCTTCCTTGGTCCGTGTCTTCTTGTCCACCTACCACTCTTTTTCGGTGGGCCCCCATTTTCCTGTTCTGCCTGATGTCTTGCTGGGTCCTGCTGGTTCTCCTCTTCTAGATCCCTTCTCTGGGCCTACTTGGCCTTTGAGGCCTATTTGAAATATCAAAACACATGCCACTGCTTTCCTCCAAACCTGTGTCATGCCAAGAGGAGCAAAGGTTGGCTAGAGACTCAGTCTATTCTTCACCACCTTTAAGCAAATCAATATCTGGGGTTTTTGGTAGAGGGTTTTCATTGACTAATTTATTCAGTCATTTGTTTGTCTCTTTGGGGTTTGAACTTAGGCAGGGGTGGAGGAAAGTCTTCCTCTTTATGGCTGCTTCCAGAACTGGGCCACCGCTTGCTCAACACAAATCAGTTTGAGACCAGTGATCTATAAGTAGACCATCTTTACATTCATGGTATACAATTGGGTGCTAAGGTCTTAAAAAATCAACACTCTTTTATATCTGAGCCAATCCTTTCTCTTGGGGCCTGTGGATTTTTCCAAGCCATTCTCTTCTGGTCAATTTCATTTATCAAATTGCTTGGTGCTCCTAAGGCAGATGATTGAGGAAAGTATGGCCCGGATTAATCCAATCAGCTGTTTGGCCAGTGTTCTGGTGGCAGGAGGTGGCAGGCAGGAAGTTCAGTGCTAGGCATACTTGAGTTTGGAGGTCAAATAGGAATCTCATTTATCTCTGCCAAAACCCACTGCCCTCTGCCCTCTCCAAGTGCTCTTTGCCAGCGCCCAGAAACCTAATTTGTGTTTGAAAAGAGCAGCATCAGCAACAGTACCTTGTGTTTCAGCCTTAAGCCAGCCCGCAGAATTTACCAGGGCTTCAGGTAGGCATCTGCTGGGATGCAGCCGTTTGTGTGTGGAGCCAGCAGGAGGGCGAGGGGCCAGATCTCCTTCCTGGGCAGGTGGGTGGCCTGAAAGGTATTTCTTTGAATGAGAAAGAGAGGCAAGGAAAGGGTGAAAGGAAATGGGGCAGAAGAAAGCAGGCTTTCACAAAGGAAAGTTGCTGATTCTGTCTGTGATCAATCATGCTTAACAAAGAGGCCAGTGACACAGCCTTGTCACCCCAGAACATCGCCATTCTACTATCCCAAGCTTATCAGAAGGTGCCGGCATTAATTCAATGAATGTCCTGTTCTTGTAGCCAGCTTTTTCCAACATGGATAAAGTTGATAGGCTGATGGCAGGAATTTTTTTTTCTTTTCTTTTTTTTTTTTTTTGGATGTGATCCTGGGTGGAAGGAGCCACTTTTGTGAGAGGCCACCCATTTTCCTAGATGTGTCCCCCAAAATGTCAACCTCCACTATAAAGGGGGAAAAAGACATTTCACATACATAAAATATGTAATTAAAATGATGAATTATTGTAAGATAGAATATTAGCCTTGTGACATTTTAATCTGAACACACGAGAGAGAGAGAGAGAGAGAGAGAGAGAGAGAGAACAATCTGAAGCGCTCAATTAAATTTAGAATTTCCCCCCTCCATTGTTATGAATAAATAGAAAAGATTCTGTAGCAGTCGGTGGAATTATTAATTGCAACTAGTGTAGAAGGTGCATGCACCATATCATGAAATGGAATATCATTGTTAGTGACTATATTTCTTGGTAATTAAGGCCCAGACTAATGATGCAAGTTTTCTCCAGCATGATTTTCATCTGATTATGAGGCTGCTTCATTAAGAGCACTCAGCCTAACGAGCTGTAGCTGTAATAAAGTAATTTTCTGTCTTGTGCTCTGATTGATAAAGAGTTTCTATAGCTAAAAGGAATTGAAAATATAATTATAATTAGAAATGGTTGAATAAAGTTATTACAGGATTGCTGAAGGGTAGTGCAATTGACACCATAATGTTTTTTTGGAAGTGAGCATCTTAAAATTAGACTTTATAAAGCAACAAAACTCCTTTGCTAATAACTGGGCTGAATGTTGCTGCTTCCATAAAATGAACATTTAGATTAAAGGAAAATGAGACTTTCCCACATTGTTCTCGACAAGAAAAACATATGCAAGAAGAATGCTGTCGCCTTTCTTCCCAGCATTCTTCCCCCGTGAAGTAAAGCTTATGAACATACTTTTTACTCCATTTATAATAATTTTCCTTCTGCCATATGTTGGAAAAAGATCTTTTTGATTAAACTGATGTCTTTTTAAGCGTACAGTATAATTTTAGAGTTTCTCCTTGCCAATGTGCAAAGAGTTATGCTGTCTTTTTATATATTTATATTTATGAAGCAGTGAGTTTCATATGATTTTTTTTTCAAATTGTATAGAGGTTCCCCCCCCCCCGTCTTTGTCATGCATTGGTTGATAGCAAAATATAACTGGGGAGGATACAAGATTCCGACCCCCTCCCATGGGGAATGCTAATCAACTTTTTATCCTAGAAACCTTATTTCTTTTTATGATGTTCACATTTATAAACCATGAAAACTCCGTTAGTGGAGTCCTTGGTGTGTATGTCATTGGATATGTCTGCAATATTGACATATAAATCTATGGCAGTGGTTTTATTTAGAATTAGCTGATACACTTTGTGCTCCAAATTAGTTTCACATATTTAATTTAGTCTCTTTTGTCCCATTTTAGCTCCCTGCACTGCATGAAAAACATGCATATACTTTAAAGCTATATGGTTATGCAAATCTATTTGTATGCAAACTTACCCAGATATTATTGCGTTTGAACTGAACCGAGGAGTGGTTCTTCCTTGACCCACCACTTTTTGATGGATTATTTCAAAACTCTGTTTCAACCTAGGTCCTGACAATTGGAAAGACTTTTAGAATTTTTGAGAATTATTTCTGGCATATTATAGGGCAATAAAAGGCATGTTATCGGAATACCATTAGTAAGATTAGAAAGGAAAAAAGAGCAGAATTTTATTGGTTGTTCATTGAAAATGTTAGCTGTGATTAGTTACATAATCCTACATTAACCTGTAAATTAAAATTCCTTGGTGCAATTTGATGGCTGATTTAATTTTGTCTTTCTTTGTTTGCCGCAGGCTAATTCCATTATGAATTCTTTATACAGCCTTTTCCCTCAATGATTAGCAGCTTCTACTCAAGTTCTGATTACTATTGTACACTTAGCACTACATAAAGCTGGGGATTAATATTCCCCTGAAGAATTGTTGCTATGGATCTGCTCTATTCCTTCTAAGAGATGTTTCTGCAGCTTCAATTGTCCATAAATTATGATCTCTGGTGAATTATCAGTGGGAGTGAGCCGAGCTTAACAAGCTGAAGAGTGCACTCTAGTTCGGAGAGAAAAAAGGCAAGGGAGAAAGGGAGAAAGAGATTCTCAATTATTAATTGTGAGGTTGGATCATTCGGAAGAAGTGATATTTTCCCCCATCTCTGTCCTTGTAGACATGCACAAATCAGCATGAGGTTGTAGGTTAAAACAGAAGCTTTTAAAAATCTTTCAATATTTAGTGATCATAACATGCTAGAGGGTCCTAATTACCTGTAAACAGGGGAGAAATGCTTGCTGTGCTCCTCAGTAGTGTAGCAGGGTTACAGAGCATGTTTTATTTTGCGGAGTGGCATTGTGTTAACTGGTAAAGTGTGATTTCCCATCTATTGGTTGAGGAATGTGTCTTTGACCACCATTGTTTAAAAACATTCCTGGGGATTGCTAGCTAACCCTTGGGCATGCTTCTCCTGAGGGAGTACACAAACAGGGGGCTGCGTTCCGTGGGTAATAAACCCTGATGTGCATCCCTCCCTCTCTCCAGCACCATCTGCTGAATGGGTTCTTGCTCCTCCAGAGGATTCTGTGGTCCTGGGACATGTGGCAGAAGCTCTGACTACCTGTGACACTGGGATCAAGTTTAGCCAGAGAAACCCACTGGGGGAGACCACCAAGCTTGCTGGCTTGCTAGGTCTTACCAACGCATGTTCCAGGCCAAGAGAAATAACCATGTGAATTATGTATCCGGTGAGATGGTTCTCTTGTCTTTCTTTTCTGTCATTTATTTTCTTCTTCCTTTTTACCTCCTTTCTCTTCTGTTTTACTTCTCTTCGCTATCCCCCATCTTTTCTCTTCTTTATTCATTAACATTCCTTTTTAGGTTTCTCCTTTTCTTATTTCTCCCTGGCCACTCAACCCCAAAGGGCTTCAGTACTAAAAATATGCTGGCATTTTAAAGTTGAAGCAAAAAAGGTGAATTATATTGCTACTTGGAAGTCAGCTAAGGGCAGAGTCCTGAGGGAAGTGAGATAAAATAACAGAGTCTGAGAAATGCACTTAACAGAACAGACACAGTGGAAAGAATCTTTTCCAGGAACCGTCTCTTCCCGGTTTTCCAACTGCAAGGCAACAAATCATTTACCAAGGGAAGGCAATTCTGTTATTAGGGAAGTGGTTCCTCTGAATCATTCCTAAGTCAGGGACTCAAATTGTACTGAGCAGTTCCTGGAAGCGGAGGTAGTGCCAATTTATCAGGAGCCTGGTCTTTGAACAATGGTTCATGGGAGTTTGGGTACAAGTGCATCAATGTCTGTGCATGCAAACACATGTATACACACCTATACACACTCAAGTCCCTGAAGCACTTCTGAGAGTGAGAAGAATGCTATTAACAAGAAAGCCAGGACAACAGGCATAAATAACATTGTCCCTGGCAAACAGGACATGTGGTCACCTTAGTTACCTTAGTAGAGGTTTGCCATCAAGGTCCTTGAAGAGGATGTCTCCTTTTAACAATCTCCTACATCCACATACTTGTCTTTCCTCTTAGCCACTGGACATCTGTGCCTTCCTTTTGTGATTGAGGAATTTGGCTTCTAATGGAGAATTGATCTATACTCCATTCTTTGTGTAGGTAGGGGCACAGATATGGGACCCTGATTTGTTCACCAGACACATGCACATGGGACTTTGGTTGGGGGGTGAGTGATGCTAAGAAGCAGGGTCTCCAAGAAGCTGCCTATAGTTTCCAGGCTTAGCAGTGATTATGTTATATAGCAGTGGGCAGGATATGGTTCCAAGATTTCTGGTCTCTGCATCTTCTCCTTAGAGACACTGTTAAAGTGACTCTCTTATCTAGCAGTTGCTGTCAGAATTAAATATGATGCAATTTGGGAGATTGTAACAACACTCTGGTCAAATTGTGTCCCTCCATCCCACCAACAGAACCTGGCGCCCTGTATTCTAGGCAAGGAGCCAGGGAGAAGCGATGAGGGCTTGAAGCCTGGTAGAAAGTTCCTGGGGCAGCCCCATCTTTTCTCTTACTGAAAGTTCTGCTCGGGCACCGTTGGGCATGCTCACCTTATGCAGCAGAGGGCCAGGGCTGGCCTCCTGAGCAGGTGCAAGCTCTCTGAAGTATTTAACACTGTGTTTCTCAGCACTATCACCATTGGATTTAGGACAGAAACCTTCTATTTTGTGTTTTGGAGAGCCCATTTTTAGGTACTTCATGACATTTCTGGCAACATTTTGTTACTAGTGGAATGTCCCACCCGCCCTGGCTGCTCTAACCATAGTGTTACCCAGCATGGGCTTGGGGTGGGGTACGAAAAGATACCAAAGGTCAACAAAGACAGAGCTCACCTACTTTATTTGATTAACAACTCCTCTTGAAGCCAAATTCAAAGGAAAAGTGAAATACCCAATACCAATTTTATTTCTTGTGATAGTGTTTTCTCTTTCTGAAGGTGAGCACTATTTTGGGGGTGCTGTTTCTACAGCCCAAGTCTACCAGTGGAGACCCCTGAAGTAATGGCTGCTGTGTGAGGGCTATGCTGGCTACAAAGAGAGGGTTGTGTGGTTTGTGTTCACATCGAGGGGCCCCAGCCTGCTGGAATCAGGGTCTTCTCACCTCTGCGCTCAGGCAGCTGTTTTCCTAAAGCACGTGGCAAATAATACGTATTTTCTGGGTGGAATGATAGCGATGGAAGTGAGTGGGTAAGCTGTTTTCCTTTTTCTAAATAAGGAAAGTAAGTCAGGAGTGTCACACTGACTCTCACCAGATCGTCATCATAAAAATAGAAGCTCACACACGACGCGACGCACACTGTTCTCTCATTAACCATTCTAAATATAAGTTCCTTTGATCCTCACGACAGTCCTATTACAGTTATTGTTATCATTGCTACGGTACAGATGAGCAAACCGAGGCACAAAAGCCTTAAAAAGTGAATCTAGATAAATCATATCAATAGCAAGCGGCCGAGCCAGGATTTCAGTGGACCCTGTGTTGCAAAATCTGTAGTGTCCTCAGTTTCTATGTGCAATACCCCAGAAAGTGGAAGTGGCATTGGAACCTGAGCTAGTTCATTCTTAGGTGTAGTGGATTCCCTGCTCCCAATTCCCTGCTTCCAATACTCTGTTTCTTTCCTCCCCTCTCCATCAATTCCTGTCTCTGTAACTGAGGCTTCTCTCCATCGAGCCTGCTCCTTGGTGCTTCCCCGGGCCCTGCCTCATTCACATCCTCACCCTGACATTTACATACTCACTGCCTTTCGGTTTTTATTGCTGCCTTTCTTGCCAAATACAAATAATGACTGTTCTTTTGCCTTTCCTTGTTTTCTGGTGCAGTGGGACAATGAAGGGAGCATAGATAAATGTTTCTCAGAGCATGGCTGTGGCAAGCCTTGAAAAGAGGGAGCCCTGGTAACAGGCCCAGAGGTAGAGACAATTTCCTTGCTCCATTGATGTCTGTCCCAGGAAAGAGATTCTCAGTAGAGGAGCCAGCTCTGGATTCAGAGGAAGCAGTGGTGGTTTAAATGGTGTGCGTGTGTGTGTGTGTGTGTGTGTGTGAATAACCTCCATGCAGTGAGGATTCAGAGCCTGGAACTAGGTGATTTCCTGAATAGCAAGCACCAGGCAACTCCATTTAAGGCAGAAGTTAAATATTTTCCTGCCCTCATACTGGCCAGCGTGAGGGAGTGAATGAAAAGCCTGAATGAGAAGGACCCAGCATTCTGTAACTGCTTCTCTTGTCTTTTATTTCCTCTCCATTCTCGCCCCAGCTCAAGTTTGCTTTGGAGCCAGGGAAGCTGAATGATTTTCCTTTGCCTTTGCAGGGAAGACTTGCTGTCAAATTCCATGCAAGTTGATGCTGCTGATTTGCATGAGAGGAAATATAATCTGATGAAGATGTAAATGTACACAATTGTCTTCTTATCTGTAGGCTTTCTGTTTCTTATTTGGAAAACGGCTGATTTAAATAGTCCCATTTGAAGTAACTTTGGGGGGTTTCTGCAATGCCAAGTGATTGCATTTTTCGGGGCTTCTTTTTTGGTGAATTCAGCTTTCTTTCCTTTATATCAATTCATTTTGTCTTGCTTATGATATGAACTTCTGAGCATTTATATCAAAAATATTATAAGAGATGGGATACAAAGATAAATAAGAAATGAGCCCTGCCTTCTAGGAGCTTCCAATGAAACACACTTTAAAATGCATTTTAAAGACATTTGGAATTTGGAATTTTTTTCCCCCCGTATAAACAAGGTTCTTTTTTTTTTTTTATTGTTGGTTGTTCAAAACATTACATAGTTCTTGATATATCATCTTTCACACTTTGCTTCAAGTGGGTTATGAACTCCCATTTTTAGCCCATATACAGATTGCAGAATCACATCAATTACACATCCATTGATTTACATATTGCCATACTAGTGACTGTCGTGTTCTGCTACCTTTCCTATCCTCTACTATNTAATCTGCTCTAATGCCATCCATTTCCCTGCAAATTCTATGATTTTGTCATTTTTTAATGCAGAGTAATACTCCATTGTGTATAAATGCCACATTTTTTTAATCCATTCGTCTATTGAAGGGCATCTGGGTTCACATTGCAATGATATAACACTTTATCGTTTGCAAAATACTATCATAATCCTAGGCAAGACAACAAAAGCCCTTTTAACTCCTTATGTAGTTGGAACAATACAATTGGAAAGCATTTTCAGCATTATTTCCCAGTTCTGTTCAAACCCGTAACTACCACATGTGGGATTCTGAGCATTTCCTTTGCCCACTTCAATCTGAAGTGGCACTACCAAGGTGTCAGACATGATCCTGAATGTTGGGCTAAGAATATCAGTAGGTCCCAACTTTCACACACCCTTCACTTTTGCTTAATTATCTGCTTAAAGCACCAAATGTGGGCTTTCTTACAATAGCCAATAGGATATTTTGATTTATCCCCCTGATTATTCAAAAGAGTCAAAAGACAAGAGGATGAAAATGTCAAAGTGGTGATTCAAAGTATGTGTTTGGTCAAGTGAACATAAAATAAGACAGGCTGACTTAATTTTGGTACATGGTAGATGAAGATTCTGGCCTCTTTCAGCCTGTTAAGTCAGGCACATGAGTATGTTCACTTGTGGAGGAAGAGAAGAAAACGATAAGACACACAATATGATAGAAATAGATTGTTAGAAAATCCACAAAAGGCCAAAATCTAGTGAGGAATTTTCTAAGATTATTTTTAGCTTTCTGAGAACAGAACTGCCATGCAAGTTCATGGTTTAGCCTGTGTGCTTTTGACTTTCAGGCATATTTCAGGGTCAGTATGGATAGAATTCGGGGGTGCTAGGCCTGCATGGGTCAGAAGGGACTTCACTTCTGATTAAAGGAAACACATGGTGACACTGGAGGCTGGAGTCTTTGGCTGCAGAGAAATAGCAAAGCAAAGGGAGGAAGAAGAAGGAGCAGGGTGTTGTTCAGGTCAGTAGCAGTAGTTTAAGGGGATAATTCAAGAAGGCAGGAGAGCTTGGCAGGAAGGGAAAGGGGGAGCCTATTGTGGGGGACAGACAATTTTGTAAGCAAGAGACATGAGGAAGTCATACGGAATGCTTTAAATCCTACAAAGGTAAAAGGTAAAGCGCTGTGTCTGCTCAGAAAGATATGAGATGGTGTTTGATGGTGGCTAAGAAATGACTTCAGGTATGTGTGACATTTAGGTGAGCCTATAAGAGTGCACAAGAATTTTGTCCAGCAAGAAATTTGGCGAAATGATGTAATGAGAGCAAAATGGAATGAGAAGAGTGATGAGAACAGAAGTGTGTAGACAGGAAATGTAGCACAGGTTTGAGCAACAGTGAACAATTGGATGGCTACAGATTGGCATCAGGCTCATTGAGGAGAGTAGAGAATGAGTGAGATGGAAGGGCAGGTTGAGGTCCCATCAAGGAGGGTGTGGCCTTTCAAGCTAAGCTGTGATTTAGATTTAATCTGTTAGCTGCTTAATTTGGTGGTGGGGACCCTGGGACATAGGATGAAGGAAAAGCAGATATAGAGCTCTTATTATATTTCAGATGAGGGTTCTGAAGGCCTGAATCAGGGATGCACAAATGAGAACAGGAGGCAGTAATGGATTTGAGAGTCAGAATTCCTGTGATCTGGCATGACTGGATTGCTGAATGTGGGAGAAGGGAAGAAGTCGAGAATGATTGACCAAATGGTAGATTGGTAGTGGTGACACAGAAACAGAAATAGAGTGAGGCAAGAGAGCAAGATAAAGTTTAAAAGTGTTCTGTTTGAGATGCCTGTGGAATATCCTAATAGAATCCATTGGAGTGTTTGGTAGAATTGGAGGCGAAGAATTGGAAGCAACTTCTTTGGACACAATGGTAAAAATGATGGGGATGGATGAAATTTCCAGGGAGAGTATATGCCGCAGTCTGGCTGCAGCAAAATAACTGGGGAGTGACAAACAACTTGTGTATGTTGATACAGCAGGAGTGGGAGCCGTTTATTGTAGGACAACAGAGGTATTTATATATTCCACACAGCTTATCTTAATTAACATAAAATAGGTACAGCAGTCAACCAATAAGGAATCTCCACACTTAATGGCTCGCTGGCATTACTTCACAAACCACTCCCTCTGGCAAAATGCCAGGAGCCATCCAGACTTGTTTACAGACTCTAACATTTGCCAGGCGCCATCCTGACTTGTTTACAGACTCTAACAAGTATAGACAGTCGAGGATCAAAGGCTGTGGTCCAGAATTGTGGGAATTTACACGTTCAGGGCTTGGAGGAGGAAGGTGAACCAATGAGGAGAGAGACTAAAGGATTAAGTATAGTGTAGCTGGGCGAGGTGGTGCCTGCCTGTCGTTCCAGTGGCTCAGGAGGCTGAGGCAGGAGGATTTCGAGTTCAAATCTAGCTTCAACAAAAATGAGGCTTTAAGCAACTCAGTGAGACTCTGTCTCTAAAAAAAATACAAAATAGGGCTGGGGATGTGGCTCAGTGGTTGAGTGCCCCTGAGTTCAATCCCCAGTCCCCCGTCCCCCCCCAAAAAAAAACAGAATTAAGTACAGTGTAATGAATGACATGCAAAGAGCAAGTTTCGAGAACAAAGTGGTGAGCACTCAGATCAAGTGCTGGGAAGTGGTTGCGGATGTGGCTATTAGAAGTCACCAGAGACATTTAAGTGAGTGGGTCCACTTAGAGAGATCCTGTGATGGCTCCTGGCATATTAACCCGAATGTCTCCACAGCGTGGGAGACAGTGCCACAGTTGGGGCTTAGAGGGGTGAGAGAAGAGAATATGGCTGCAAGTGGAAGCTCAGAAGAGTCCGCCAATGAGGAAAACAGCATTAAGAGTGAATTAATTCAAATCAGCATAGTTCAAGAAATTTTCTTAATAAAATTTTGTTAGATTAAAGTAGATGGTGTCTCCAGGGGCAGGAGAGTGGCAAGGTAGTTTCAGTAAATGAAGGAGTTGAAGGACACCAGGCGGGTCACAAGGGAAGAGGCTAAAAGGCCTGGCCTGCGACTTGCCTGGGTGGGGGGATGCATGGACCTGGAAAGGGCATCTAAGAGGAATTCAGATCCAAGCAAGTTGGGGAATGGTGGACAGTTGCAATAAGGGCATATGATATGTTGAGAGGAAGTCAGCCTGTGGGGAAGGAAGGACTGACTATTCAGAGATGGGAATTTCATGGCTTTGGACTTTTTAGCTGAGGTAATTTGTGATATCCTGGGTCTGGCTCAGGAGGTATTAAAATAGAATGGAAATGGGGGTTTTGGAATTCCATGCATCTGGAGGTGGTATGTCAGTGCTAAAAGGATCCCTAATGTGGATTCTGAACTCACCCATTAAAGGCAGGGGCACAAAAGAAAGAAACTTCTATTTATCAAGAGCCTGCTGTATGCTGGGCAGTGTGCCAATTTTATTCCCCCACATCTTGTATATCATTTGATCCTCACAATAACTCTATTGATGGGTAATATTGCATCCTGTTTAGAGATGAAGAATCGGAAGCTTTGCCAGATGGCCCAAGGTTTTCCAGATAGGACATGCTAGAGTCAGGCTACGAACACAGGTCTCACCAAAGCTTGTGCTGTTTTGTAAGAACAACCACAAGTCAAAAGTTGACAGCATCCAAGCAGGATGCCCTGGGGGTCAGTAGGCAATGGCACCAGAACAAAGCTAGTTTGGTGTAAATAGGAGGGGTGGACTTCATGAGGAAATGTGTTGGTAAGTGAGTATGGTGAGAGAGGTCTGGAAATGGAAATGCAGAGCTGTGGCACATGGGCTTCTCATATGGTGATAGTGAGGTGTGGGAAGGGGTGGATTCAAGGAGACATCAGGGTAAATTAAGATCCAATTAAGGGGTGGATTCAAGGAGACATCAGGGTAAATTAAGATCCAATCGGCATGATAGGATGAACAGCTAACCCCAAGAGGGGCTTTCAGCTTCCTCATTCCCTCCCAACCAGTACAAATAGGTCACTTGTGCTCATCCTCTCCAAAATTTCTGTTCTTATACTTGCCAGGATCAATACTCAGGATGGGCCCTTCTTTAAGAATTGTGTTCAAGCTTGGTAAATATTTCAGGAGCAATTCAAACAGATTCTTTCAAATCCTAAATCATTTATTTAAAATAAGAAATGTGAAGCCATAGTTCTTTCTCTTTGCAATAGAGGAAACAGTTTGGGAGTTTTGTAGAAAAATTGATCGAATGCTTTGTTTTTCTTTTCATGTCTGGCAGCCCAGTTAGAAGGTAACTTTCAACATAGTGATTTCTAAAGATGACTGCCCTTCCTTGTTATTTATACTATTTTGCCTTCTAGAGGACCTAACTAAAATCCATTTGCTTTCCATGCTAAGTTTTTTAAATTTAATTACAAACTCTTAAAATGGCTGATATGGCATTTAGGAAGACTTTTTGTGGCCTTGCTGTTATGAGTGGGGTTATTTCCTAGGCATGAATGAGAAGCTGTCGACATCAGTGAGTGATTAGCAGCTCCTTGATGTCATGTTTTCTAGTTTCTGGAGGACTTTTTCTATGAGGCTGACTTCTATGGGGACCAATTGAGGCCAACTTCAATCGTACATTATAGAAAAGAGTTCAACTAGTCTTCAAATTGAGCTGGGTCTGAGTTAGGCTTCTTTTGTTCTTAGTAAATTTTTCCTTTTGCAAAAAAAAAAAAAATCTTGTAAAAAGTTTCCCTCTTTCTTTCTAGGGAGAAATTCCTTTGATTTTTATAGTTGTTGAACTTAGAACTTCTCGGCACACTAAAATCAATTCTATGCTATAAAATGCATTTTAGGAATTGTTTAGTGGAATATTTGATCGTGTCTCTTTGTGATGTGAAAGTGTCCCAGACACATTGGTGTTGAATGGAGACATTGTCCCTGTCTTTGTCTATTTTTTCTCTTGATCCATCAAGAAGAGATATTTGCCTTTGTCCTTTTAACTAGGTGGAAGAGTATGGAAAGATCCATTAGTTAACTCACAAATACTTACTGAGTACTTCCTGCAGCTCAGACACAGTTCTAAGCCCTAGAATCAACAGAGAAGTCCATGTCCATAGATTTCTGGTAGGAGAAACAGATAATAAACAGATAACCAAGTGAGTAGATAAAACATAATGTCAAGGACACATAACTTGTGTGAAAAGAATCAGAGAAAGGTGATGAAGAGGGTGAGGAGTGATAACTTTCAAAGCATGGACAGGGAAGCTCTCTTCTAAGGAGGTGACATCTGAGCTGAGGTCATAGTCAATAGAAAGCTATTCAGCACTGGACACTTTGCATTTGCTTTGTAAGACACAAAGTGCATGAACATGGCATTCAGGCCTCCTGCAAACCCTGTGAAGGAGATGCTATTCTTGCTTTCAGATGATGAACTTGAGACAGAGGCAGCTCAATGACTAGGTAGTATGTGCAGAGCTGGGTCTCTAGTTAGCTCACCTTAGTACAAGTAACTTTCCCCACTGCCACAGATCAGACCCAAGAGAGATGCCAGAGGGGAGTAAACTTACATAGCAGAGTGCTAAGCAGGGAGATGGACAGAATGGGCCCTCAGAAGTGCCCACCTCAGTAAACGTGAGTGTTCTCATTGTTTCTTCCGATCTAGCCACCTCAGAAGATGAGCTAAAGGAGGACCAATGTGTATCATTGACCTTGGGATGTCCCAAATCACCTTTATACAAAGACATTAAAAAAAAAAACTAAACTAAAAACTGCCTTCATTGAAAATAAAATCCACTCACTGCTCCCCACCACGTCATGCCTCAGGTGTTTAAGAAAAGCTTAAAAGTAACAGACAGTAAGCAAAACGCACAAACGTGCCTTTTTGTTCTTTCTTTTCCATTTCAGTTGGAGAATTCAGGCTTTCTGTAGCTCCCTCTGGTAACAAAACATCTAAACATGTTCAAAACAGTGTTATCTTTCACTTTACCCTTGAGCAATGCAAAGAAAATACTGTGAACTGGCAGGCATCATTTTGCTAGCATTCTCCTGTGCATCCTAGCTGTGTTTCTTCTAGGAAGCCTCCTTTTTTTTTTTTTTTTTTGGTCTCTGGAAGGATATTTTCTGCTTTGTATTTTGGGCTCTGTTTCTAGGAAACACGTGGCCCAACTTCCTCTTTTAATTTCATCCCAGCCCTGCCCATTGCATCCTTAAATAAATGCAAATGTACAACCAGAACTGGTTTCTGGTTTTATGGAAAGGATTTTACTTGGCATGCAGAAAGCCTGGAGTCTGAGCCTAGTTTCTGGCTTTGCACAGGATCTTGGCTGTTCAGGCAAACACTGTAGGTGGCACGTGCACCATCTCTATCCACGCTCTAACCTGTGGCACAAGTCAGTAATCAGTCCTAATCAGTCCTGGCATTTTTTTTTCCTTGTCGTATTTGGACATGGTCCCCAGAATCTTTCTCAATTCATGGCAGCCACTGCCAACCACCACAGCTGACTCATGGATCTGACCTTCTTGTCATCTCTAACTTCTTAATAGAGTAGTTAAGTTAGAGGCTGTCCTGGTGACAGTTTCCTGGTACACTGGGAACTTTAACATAATTGAAAATGCCCTTATTTGACTCTTAGTATCAGCAGGACAAATATAGCAGAAACATAACAGAATAGTCACAGGTTTCAGCATGAGAAGAGGGTGTGTTGGAACCTGGGGGAAGGGGCTGTCAAGGAAAATCTAGTTTTGCTAATATTTCTATCTCCAGGTTGAGAAACAGTAGGATACTCATTTCCACTTTCTTTCTTTCTGTTAGGTTTTTTAGTTGTTTTAGGTTTTAGTTGTAGATGGACACAATACCTGTATTTTATTTATTTTTATGCAGTGCTGAGGATTGAACCCAGGGCTTCACACATGCTAGGCAAGTGCTCCCCCCGCTGAGCCACAACTCCTGGCCCCCATTTCCGCTTTTGGATCAGGCTTTTACCTGCCTTTACAAAAGGCATCCTGAGCATGCCTAGAACCATTATCAGTTGGTTAAATTCTATAAAACTACAGCCTGACTAGGTGGCAGGGCCACTGGTCCTCATCCTGGGAATCATTGAAAGTGGCTGAATTTCCTGAGAGCA
This sequence comes from Marmota marmota marmota, assembly GCF_001458135.2. Classification (NCBI taxonomy): domain Eukaryota; kingdom Metazoa; phylum Chordata; class Mammalia; order Rodentia; family Sciuridae; genus Marmota; species Marmota marmota. Next base: position 7,068,068 of record NW_025999977.1, on the reverse strand, counting down.
GTGAGGCAGGTCTCCTGTCTCTAAGCCAAGGGGTTTCTTTCGAGCTTTGCCCTTTGGGTGACTCATTTCAGGCCTGGAAAGAAGCAGGACTCCCTTGGTGGAAGGCAGCCAGCCTGTCCCCAAACCCCCTTTGTCAGAGTGGACGACGTTCCTGACAGCCTGGAGCTGGACCGGCCCACCTGGTCGAGGGCAGGAGGTGACTTCTCTCACAAAGACCCCATTTGTAGCTTCCCAGAAAGAACTTTTCAGAATGTTCAAAAGCAAGTTGTGAAAATATTTTTTTGGAGGCACCTCATTAGTTTTAACAATAAATGCTCATAACTGGAAGTAATGATTTGGCAATTATAAGTCAAACTTCAAGTCGAGCAGGAGACCTACTTCTACAGAAACAAATAGGGCTGGCTCCTATTGAGATAATTGTGCTTTGAATTTTCCCAGAGTTTATTTTCCCCCAGGACCTTTACAAACTGGGCAAATATCAGTTCATCAATAAAACCTGTAATAAAAAGATGGTTTATATGAAAGGATCCAAAGTATTCTGAGATGGCCTCTGTGTCCGTGTTCGATGTAAAAACTGAGTTAGTGGGATTTGTTCAGAACATCTCTGACACTCTGTGTGGCGTGTAGGGTGGGTGCTTTGGGGCAAGGGTGAAGTAGATGTCATTGTGACTGCGTGTCCCTACAGGTGACTAATGACCTAGGAGCCTTCCTGGTATGTGGTACCAGTCTGCTGTTCCATGCTGTATTTTATGCCCTGGTGCATTCATTCAAATTGTTCCAAAAATGTTAATGACTACCTATTCTGTGCTGAAACTTTGGTGCTTAGAAATAAAGATGAGTAAAATATTTTCCCATTTTCATTTGTCTTTCTAAGTCTAAGTCTAGTCTGGAAAACAGACCCAGGTGGACATGCTTTGAAACCGTGCAGCAAAGCACTGTGGAGAAATGTCTGGAGTTTTCCGATGGAGAAGGGGAGTCTTCTAATCCTCATAAGTGAGAGGAGCTGGGGGCTGGGGGAAGCTTCCTTGAGAAGGTGACAAATTACTACATCTTAATGGATATCAGATAGGATATGGCTTCCTTTTCTTCCTATCTCCTTGTTCCTTAGGTGAGACCTGACATGTTCCAAAAATTAGACAGATGGAAGGAGCCTTTGGTGTTGTAACATAAGGCCAAATGTTCCTTGGGCATAAAAATGCATAGGAGTGTGCTGAGGGGTGGTCCATGGTGGCCAGGTAAAGAGCTTGAATGGCTTGAGGATGCTCTACTATCTGGCTGGAACATGGCCTGGCTCTTTTCTCTCTTTTTATGTAAGAATTGCAGCTTTCCTGAAAGCTATACTTCAAATGCCCCCATTCTGTGGGCAGCACCTCTCAACCTTTCAGCTCTTCATTACAACCTATTTTTTCCTATCACTTTTCACCATCTTCTCCCTCCTGTTGTCCTAACTACTTCTTTTCCAGCACAGATTCCATGATCCAACATTAAAAGCACTCTCTTGAAAAGATCTTGAATTCCTGGCATCTTAATTCTATAATATTAATCTGGAGAAAACCCTACCATGCTTATAACCATCTGTCTGCTTGGTACTTACACCCAGCAACAGAGAAAGTGGGAGAACAACACATGACCATGCCTCAGATTCATGAGGACACATCTCAAAGGGTACCCAGCACTGCCCAGTGATCTGCCCCTCTCCCCTAGAAGAGTACACATGCTCACATACTTCAACTGAGTATTTTGTTAATTCAATCAGGATCCATTTGGTGAGCATTTACTTTATGTCTGATGCCGCAGTCTGGCTGGGCACAAATCACGAGCCACTCAAGCAGGAACAAACTTTATTTCTGAACTCCACCAGCACACTCCACACACGCTCCCCGGGAACTCTCTCGAACGCCACACGGCTCCTCCAGGAACCACACACTGGAAATCCCTCCTCCGGCACTTCCCCAACCAATGGGAACTCTCCGGGAATCCCCTGGAGAGCTCCAAAGTAGCTCGAGAACTCCAAAGTAGCAGGCCGAGGCGGACAGCAGGGGTCTAATATTACAATTGAATACACAGCTTAACATAACCATTATCATCTCAATGGCTTGCTGGCGTCACCTCTCAACCACTCCGTTCTGGCAAAAATGCCATGCGTCATCCCAACTCGGCTGTGGCCCTCAACAGTCTGACACAGTGATAGACCCAGGGGATAGAGTAGCAAACAGTTGATATCCAAGTAAGTATCATCTAATACTAAGAGTTGCACAGGGGATTTGGGTGAATTGACTGAGGGCTTGGCTGACTTCTTCATATGGATTGCTTTGGGAAAACTTTGCTATGAAGACATTTAAGCAAATATCTGAATATCAAGAAGGAGTCAGAAAATGAAATTTAGAATAACATTTCAAGCTAAGGGAATAGTCAGAACAAAGTCCCCAAGTTGGGTTTGGACTTTTCTTGTTCAAGGAACAGAAAAGTCATTGTGGTTGACCCACAATGAGCAAAGAAGAGATTAGAAAATTGTAGATGTTGGGGGTTACAGGCTCAGAAAGTTATGTTTGCTAATCTGATTTCCATGCTGAAGAAAAATCCAGTCTGCCTTAGAATTCAGGGTGTATAGAAGGTGTCATGTTGGTGGTGAAGGATAGTAGGGAGACAGCAGAGGGAGAACTAGTTTTGGCACAGGCACTGAAATGAATGGGGCCAGAAGTTGACCAAGTGGAAGGGGGCTGACCCAGGACAAGGATAAGAACTGGATGTTGGCACTTTGGCTCCTTTGTAACTGGGATGAGAATTTGTAGTGCCTTTCATATTTCTAGCTGTGCTATATACGGGCATAGAGAAGATAAATTCTTGCATTGGTCCTAGGATGGTGTTTTTCAGATTGGACTTGGAAAACAGGATATGATGCTAAAGAAATGAGACTGAAGGTGGGCAAGTAGTTTGAAAGTCAAGCATAGAATTCAGGCTGTGAGAATGAGAATGAGAATCTTCTATGAGATTGAAAAGGGACTAGGGGATTAATTTTCAATAGAATTTTATTTTGTATTTATTTAACCTGAGTTCTAGCTCAGAGGCTGCTTTTGCTAGTAAACAGAGTCATCAGCTTGACACCTGGCAGGCCAGGAGATATTAAGGAGTTCTGTTTGAGTGGCGTTGCCTTGTCTAGGAAAAGGTATTTGTTAGGGAGGCCAGAAGCAAAGATCTTGGAGAGAAGAGAAAAGCAAAGAAAGGGTGAAAGGAAATAGGGTAGAAGAAAGCAGGCTGTCACAAAGGAAAGTTGCTGATTCTGTCTGTGATCAATCATGCTTAACAAAGAGGCTGGCAACACAGCCTTGTCCCCCCAGAACATTGCTGTTGTACCAACTGAAGCCCCATGAGGAGACACCAAGGACCGTGATTACAGAAAATTCTACTGCTTGCTTTGGAAGCTTCTCCACTGAGGGCGGGGGTGTCTTTGCTAGTAGCATACTTTTTTTCAAAGTTCCCTTTGTGTGCAAGCAGTGGCCACTTCACACAAAATGTGAATACAAAGCAAACTTTGGCAGATAAATATCTTTTCATCTTTCATTATAAAATAAAGATTTCCCAATAATTTAGCCTTACCTGAGGCTTGTTAGATGTGCAATCATTCAACAACCCACCTTGCTGACCAAATCTAAATTCTCAAGGAGATCTTGTGAGTGCCTTTCATTGGAAATATTAACCTCTTTTGAAACAACTCACAGTTTCCATTACTTTTACTATTGTTTTTATATTGATTTAGTTGATTAGAATACTATCAATATAGCATATTCCCCCCCAAAAAAAAATCTCCACCAGAAAACTTCTAGAATTCATAAATGAATTCAGCAGTATATAAGATTAATACCCATAAATCAATTGTGTTCCTATACACCAATGATGAATTAGTTGAAAGAGAAATTAGGAAAACTATCCCATTAACAATAGCCCTCCCAAAAATAAATACTTGGGAATCAATCTTACAAAAGAGGTGAAAGATCTCTACAATGAAAACTACAAAGCATTAAAGAAAGAAATCAAAGGAGATCTTAGAATGTGGAAAGATCTCCCATGTTCTTGTATTGGCAGAATAAATATTGCCAAAATGGCCATACTACCAAGAGCACTATATAGATTTAATACAATTCCCATCAAAATTCCAATGATGTTCTTCATAAAAATAGAAAAAGCAGTCATGAAATTCATTTGGAAAAATAAGAGCCCCAGAGCTACCAAGAAGTGTGAAGCAGGAGGCATCACAATACCAGATCTTATTGGCACCAAAACAGACAGGAAGACCAATAGAACAGAATAAAAGAAACAGAGACAAACCCACATAAGAAGAAAAGATAGCCTCTTCAACAAATGGTGCTGGGAAAACTGGAAATCCATATGTAGCTGAATGAAACTGAACCCCTATCTCTCACCCTGCACAAAATTCAACTCAAAGTGGATTAAGGACCTAGGCATCAGACCAGAGATCCTATGTCTTCAAGAAAAAGTAGACCCAATTCTCTATCATGTAGGCTTAGGAACTGACTTACTCAATAATAGTCCCAAAGCATAAGAAACAAAATCAAGAAATCAATATACAGGGTGATACCAAAATAAAAAGCTTCTTCATAGTAAAACAAAAATCAAGAACATGAACAGAGAGTGTACAGAATGGGAGAAACTCTTTGCTACCTGAACTTCAGATAGAGCATTAATCTCCAGGATATAAAAAAAATAACCCAATCAACAAACAGACAAAGGAACTAAAAAAGCACTTCACAGAAGAACTGTGATTGGTCAACAAATATATTAAATATTTTTAACTTCTCTAGCAATTAGAGAAATGAAAATTAAAACTGTATTGAGATTTTATCTCACTCCAGTCAGAATGGCAATTATCAAGATACAAGTAACAATAAATATTGGTGAGAATGTGGGGGGAAAAGTACAATTACATATTGCTGGTAGGACTGCAAATTGATATAACCTCTATGGAAAGCAGTATGGAGATTCCTTAGAAAACTTGGAATAAGAGAAGCAGAGTGACCCTTGAATTCACACTGCTAGAAAAGAAGACATACAGACAATATGAAGAAACAAGGGAAGAAAGTGCCAGAAATAAACAAAGCTGATAGAATAATAGAGTCCATTGACAGCATAGTAGATGAAATGTTAGAGGAGTTCAGAATGTACATAATTAAAATGATAGGCAAATCAAAGAATGAATTAAGAGAGCAAATACAGGCAACAATTGACTGCTCCAATGAAGAGATAAGAGAAGAAATACAGGTAGAAAAAGATTACTTCAAGAAAGAGATAGAGACTCTGAAAAAAAACACACACACATAAATCCTTGAAATGAAAGAAACAATAAACCAAATAAAAAAATTCAATAGAAAGCATCAACAACAGACTAAATCACTTGGAAGACAGAACCTCAAGCAATGAAGACAAAATATATAATCTTAAAAATAAAGTTGACCACATAGTGAGGATGGTGAGAAACCATGAACAGAAATTCCAAGAATTATGGGACATCATGAAAAGATCAAATCTAAGAATTATCAGGATAGAGGAAGGCACAATCTCTTCAACGAAATAAGATCAGAAAATTTCCCAAACATGAAAAATGAATTGGAAAATCAAATACAAAAGGCTTATAGTACACCAAGTGTACAAAATTAAAACAGATCCACACCAAGGCATATTTTAATGAAAATGCCTAGCATACAGAACCTTATTCTATAGAATAGAATTTTAAAAACCTCAAGAGAAAAGTTTCAGGTTACATTTAGAGGGAAACCAATTCGGATCTCAGCAGATTTCTCAGCTCAGACCAACAAAGCTAGGAGATACTGGAACAACATATACCAAGCTCTGAAAGAAAATGGATGCCAACCAAAAATCTTATACTCAGCAAAATTAAGCTTCATATTTGATGATGAAATGAAAACCTTCCATGATAAACAAAAATTAAAAGAATTTACAATGAGAAAGCCTGCACTACAGAATATTCTTGGCAAAATATTCCATGAAGGGGAAATGAAAACCAACAATAAAAATCATCAAAGAGAAGGACTACACTAAAGGAAAATCCAATCAAAGGAGAAACCAACTCAAGTTAAAAAACAAAAAAATAAACCAAAATGTCTGGGAATACAAAGCATGTCTCAATAATAACTCTGAATATTTGTGGCCTAAACTCATCAATTAAAAGACATAGACTGGATTAAAAAAAATCCAACAATATGTTGCCTTGAAGAGACTCATCTCATAGGAAAAGAAATTCACAGATTGAAGGTGAAAAAAAACATGAAATGAAACCTCCATTTGACCCTGTTATCCCACTCCTTGGTATAAACCCTAGGACTTAAAATCAGCATACTATAGTGACATGGCCACATCAATGTTTACAGTAGCTCGATACACAATAGCTAAGCTATGGAACCAACCTAGGTGTTCTTCAACAGATGAATGGAAAAAGAAAATGTGGATCATTAGGAAATTGGTTTTCTTTCCTTGGTGTGTCCTTATCTAGTTTTGGTATGAGTGAGATACTGGCTTCATAGAATGAATTTGGAGATGTTTCATCCTTTTATGTTTCATTCAATAATGTGAGGAGCATTGGAATTAGTTCTTTAAAAGTCTGGTAAAATTCAGCTGAGCAACTATCTTGTCTCCTGTTTTTCTTTGGTGGAAGGTGTTTTATTTGTATTTCTACCTCATTGCTAATTATTTATCTGTTTAGAGTTCCTATGTCTTCTTGATTCAGTTTTAGCAGGTAATATACGTTTAGAAATGTATCTATTTCTTCTAGGTTTTCAAATTTATGGGAGTATGTTTTTAAACCAGTCCCTAATGATCCTCTGGATTTCTGTGATGTCTGGTGATTTATCTTTTTTTACTACAAATTTTATTAATTGGGGTCTTCTCTCTTTTTTCTTTTCATTAGTTTGGCTAAGGGCTTATCAGTTCTGTTTATATTTTTAAATCACTGAGACGTTGTTTCATTGTTTTTTTTTTTTAATTCTCAATTTCATTGATTGTGGCTCTGATCTTCGATATTTCCTTCCTTCTACTAGTTTTGGAATTGGTTTGTTTTTCTTTTTCAAGGGCCTTGTAATGCATCATTGGGTTGTTTGTTTGTGATCTTTCTGATTTTCTTTCTTTCTTTTTTTAAAAATATTTTTTAGTTGTTGATGTACCTTTATTTTTCATTTATTTATATGTGGTGCCAAGGATCAAACCCAGTGCCTCACACATGCGAGGCAAGCACTCCGCCACTGAGCAACAACCCTGGCCCCCTGATTTTCTTACGTAGGTACTCATAGCTACAAACTTTCTCCCAAGAACTGCCTTACTAGTGTCTCAGAGGTTCTGGTATGTTGTATCGTTATTCTCATTTTATTCTAAAAATTTTTAAATTTTTCCTCTAATTTCTTTCATCACTATTCATTATTCAAAAGTATATTATTCAATCTCCATGAGCTTATATAGTTTATGTAAGGTTTTTTGGTGTTGACTTCTCTTCTTTTTCACATTTTAAAAAATTGTTTTTTTAGCTATACATGACAGTAGAGTTCATTTTGACATATTATTCGTACACAGAGTATAACTTATTCTAATTAGGATCCCATTCTTGTGGTTGTACATGATGTGGAGATCACTGGTCCTGTATTTATATATAAACATAGGAAAGCTATGACTGATTCATTCTACTGTTTTTCCTATTCCCATACTCTGCCCTTCCCTTCATTCCCCTTTGTCTAATTCAACAAACTTCTCTTCTCTGCACCCCACCCCCTTATTGTGTTCTAGCATCCACATATCAGAGAGAATATTCAGATTTTGTTGTTTTGGGATTGTGTTATTTAATTTAGCATGGTAGTCTCCAGACTTATCCATTTACCAGCAAAAGTCATAAAGTCATTCTTTTTATGGCTGAGGAATAATCTGTTTTTATGTACCATATTTTCTTTTTCCACTCATCTGTTGAAGGGCACCTAGATTGTTTCCATAGCTTAGCTATTGTGTATTGAGCTGCTATAAACTTTGGTTTGTGGCTGTATCACTGTAGTATGCTGATTTTAAGTCCTACATGTATACAGCAAGGAGTTGGATAACAGGGTCAAATGGTGATTTCATTTCAAGTTTTCTGAGAAATCTTCATACTGCTCCCATAATGGTTGCACCAATTTTCAGTCCTTTTGTTGTTGATTTCTAATTTAATTTAATTATGATCAAATAAGATGCAAGGAATTATAGAATTTTTTTTGTTATTTTGTAAGAGTTTCTTTATGATCTAACGTGTGGTCTATTTTGGAGAAGATTCCATGGACAGTTGGAAAGAAAATGTATTTGGCTATTGTTGGAGAAATATTCTATAGATATTTGTGAATTCCATTTGATACATCATACTTTTTAGGTCCAAACAGACTTTACTGAGTATTATGTCTGAATGACCTAACTATGTGTGAGAGCAGTGTGTTGAAATTAAGCAGTATTATTGTACTGTAGTCTAGCTGAGCTTTTCATTTGAGTAGTGTCTGTGCACTAATGTTTGGATCATAAATATTTACTATTGTTATATCTTCTGGTTGGATTGTTTGCCCTCTTTGCCAGTATAAAGTGACTATGTCTCTTCTGATTAATTTTGGCTTGAAGTATGCTTTGTTGGATTTGAGAGTAGCCACTCCTGCTTCTTTTCAGGCTCCATTTGTATGGTTTATTAATTTCCATCTTTCACATTCAATCTGTGGCTGTATTTGCCTATAATGTGAGTCTTTTGCAAACAACATATAGTTGGGTCCTGAGTTTTAATCCATTCTGTTAGCCTATGCCTTTTAATTGGAAGACTTGAGACCATATATATTTAAAGTTATCATAGATATTATCTATTATCTATTAATTTTTGTCATTTTGATTTATTTATAATGTTTAATTTGGTCCTGTATCTCATTTGCTTAATTGCCCTTCATATGAGATTTGTTCATTTGTGACTCTGTGGTTTTTGGATTTATTCCATGTGAAACATTTTTTTTAAGCATTTTTGTGTCAATCCAGCTTAGAAGTCATTAGTTCTTTTAGTTTCTGCTTTTCTTGAAAGGTTTTCACTTTTTCTTTAATTATGAAGGATAGCTTTGCTGGATTTCCCAGTCTTGGTTGACATTTTCTTTCAGATTTTGGGACACATTATTCTAGGCCTTCTAGGATATGTGCTGAGAAATCAGAAATTATTCTCATTGGCTTGCCTGTAAATGTGATGTGATGTTTTTTTCTTGAGACTTTAAAAACTCTATCCTTGTTATGTATGTTAGGCATTTTAATTATAATGTGTCATAGAGAGGTTCTTTTCTGATCCTGTCTGTTTGGAGTTTTGAATATTTTCTGTATCTGGGTGTTTATCTCATTGTAAAAGTTTGGAAATTTTTCTGATATTATTTCCCCAAAGAGTTTATCCATGCTATTATTCTATTCGTCTCACAATTCTATTCAGTTCCAATGATTCTTAAATTTGGTCTCTTAATGTCTCAGTGTACTTGAATATTTTAGTCATGAACATGCTTTTCTTTTCTTTAATGCTGTTTGAATGTTCTAGGCTGGCCTCTTTGTCTTCCAGTTCTGAGATTCTGTGCTTAGCATGATTTACTCTAGTAGAAAGACTTTTAAATGAACATTTTATTTGATTTATTGTGTCTTTCATTTCCAAGGTCTCTGTTTGTTTCTTTTAAAATATCTCAATCTACATATTGAATTTTTAAATTCATATCCTGTATTGACTTCTTTAATTCATTCAGTTGTTTTTCTGTGTTCTTTTAGAATTCATTGATCATTTTTGTAGTCATTATTTTGAGTTCTTTATCTGATATTTTGACCTATTCAAAATCTTTGGAGTCAGTTGCTGGTGAGTCATGAACTTTAGGAGATATTGTGTTACCTCATTTTTTCATAGTACTTGTATTTCTGGGTTGGGTTTTATGCATCTTTTGGGATGGATTTATCTTTCACTCTTATGCATGGGCTTTTTTAGGGCATAGCATTGGTTTGCCCACATCCTAGAGTGTTATAGTTTAAGACCCTTGTAGGTGTGATAACCATAGACTTTCTGTTAATTCTCTCTGTTTTTGCTGTAGGAGTGGATGGGCAGAATTTGAGTTATTCTTAGGAAGGCTTTAGTAGTGGAGATTACCATCAGTGGGCTACTGTAATGTGTTTTTCTGTCCCTGTTTTTTTCCAGACTCAAACAGGTAGGTTTTGTTATAAAGAATGATTTAATGATACGAGGCTGGATTTAGTGCATTTGTTCCAATTTTAAATTCCTGGGCTGTTTTAGTCTAAAATTAGTCAGGGAAAGGGAAAACTCTCAAGGTATTCCAAAAAAGGAATTAAATTCAGGGAATTGGTTGTAAATTTGTAAGAATGGCTGGAAGAACACATGGGAGATAGAAGAGGTCTGAAAGAGATTAAAGGAAGAAGGCATAACCCCCAGATTTAAGAAGCTGCTAGTGTTCTATTGCAAAGTCCATAGAGCTGTACTTTCTGTAGCTTGGTTGGAGGCATTTTGCAATACAACCCAGATGTGAAGAAGAGGAACTGCATGAGCCAGGCCTGAACCTGCCCAGACTGCTGCAGTTCAGAGTTGTCCTACCTCGGCTGCTTCAACAGCAACCGCCTACAACTGAGGGCAACTACCAGAGATAGAAGTGGGGATATTTTCTTTTCTTTTCTTTTTTTTTTTTTTTACTCTCTGCACTTCTGCCAGTGCCTCATGTTGGAAGAGCCTAACAGGAAGATAGTAGACAGAGCAAACTGGGAAATGTAGTTCACAGACTCCCAGTAGAATAAAGCAGAATATATAGAGATGGGTGTGTGTCAGAGAGGCAACAGGGCAACAGTAGGTATCTGGGCCCACAGAATCTCTTTGAAACAAGCATACATCTCTCACGTAAACAACTGTAGTAGCCTCAATTGGTCTCTTTAAATCCCATCTGGTCTTCCTTCTGCACTCCATAGTATAGTTAGAAAGTTCCCTTTAGAAAAAAATCTAATTGTGTCACTTAGCTAAAACCTCCACAAAGTTTCCCATTGACATTAGGTAAAACCCACTCTTTTGCATACATGGACTAGGAGGCCCTGTTTGTCCTGGCCCTATTCACCTTGATAGCTTCTTCTGACACTAGACTTCTTTTTTATCTTTGCAGTTCAGCTATAATAATCTTTCTGTTTCTTGAGTGTGCTATTCTTCTTTTCTTCTTTGAAATGTTCTTTGGAAATATTCCTCTCTTTGTATGATAAGTTTTCTCCTCAGATAACCCAGACATTTTTTTATTCAGAATTCAGTTCAATAAATTTCCCTTATAGAAACTTTCTTGGCCTCCTTGAATGGGTCAGTTTTACCATTTTAGTATAAACATTTCTAGTTATTAACCAATTGTTTTAGTCAGCTGTGTTGTTACTGTGACCAAAATACCTGACAGGAAGGAGGAAATATTTATTTGGCATTCACAGCTTCAGAGGTCTCAGTCCATAGATGGCTCACTCCATTATTCTGTGCTCCAGATGTGGCAGAATACCATGACAGAAGAGCATGACAGAGGAAAGTGGCTCAGGACATGGCCACCAGGAAGCAAAGAATGTCAACTCAACTCTCTAGGAATATATCTCAAAGGATTGCCCCCAGTGACCCACCTCCTCCAGCCACACCCTACCTGCCTACAGTTACCACCCACTGAATCCCTGATATGGGATTAATGCACTGATTAGTTAAGGCTCTTATAACTCAGTCATTTCAAATCTAATCTTTCTTATTATCTTGCAGATGAGCTTTTGGGGACATTTAGTACCTAAATCATAACATTCTTCTCCTGGCCTTCAAAAACTCATGCCCATTTCACAATGCCAAATACATTTTGTCCATTTTCAAGAGTCCCCATGGTGTTCATAGCCCCAGGATTTCCCAAAAGTACCAGTTCAAAGTCTCTACCAAAACTTAAGGCAAAATCTCAGTGTAAGCTTCTGTAAGAATGAAAAGAAAGTTACATATATCTAACATATAAAGGCACAGAAAAAATATTTTCATTCCACAAAGGAGAAATAGGGGCATAGAAATAAAGGATGGGACCAAAGCATGACTGAAATCCACCTGGGCAAATGAGCTCTGTAGCTCCATGTTCAGCATCTGGGACATGTGGCATCATGATATTCTCTCCAAAGTGCATGTGTAGCTCTGCCCTTATGGATTTGCAGCCCACATGGCCTCCTCTTTGACTTGTTTCTGCTCAGTTCCTATAGCTTTCCTTGGCAGACATCCTACATTATAGGCATTTCTTAATCTTGGGGGGTTTCCTCTGTAGCCTTGGTTTCCATCTTACATTTCTACATGTCTCCCTCCCAGGAGCTGCCTTCAGGGACTCCCAGGGACACCCTTGTGCACATTGTCTGGCCTCCTAGGCCTTCTTTTGAAATCTTGGTGGAAGCCTCCACGACTCCCTAGCTTCAGCATCCCGCAGTCCTGCAGAGCAAACACCACATGATTGATGCCAAGGTCTGCCTCCACCTCCAACAGTAGCCAAGCCTCCAGGGACAATGACTGCAGTAGTCTCTGAGTGCCTTGGTGACTAGGCAAGGTGAAACAACTTCCTAGGCCCCCCTGTGCAAGCAGGGTGCCCCATGATCTCTTCTCAAAGGAATATTTACTTTTACACCTTTAAGGCTGAGATGGGTGTGGTCTTGCCAATTCCTGTGATGCCCTCAAGCCATCTTTTCTATTGTTTCTGGATAAAGCACTCAGCATTGTCTTTAGTGGCTATAATCTCTTTAAGAACTGCACTTTCCTTAGCCCCGGTTTTACTCAAAATATTCTGGCCAAATGCAGATTTAAAAAAAAAACTTCCTGCTTTGCTTTCTGCTCCTGATTATCATAATAAATGTGGCTACCAGCTACCAGCAATATTCATACCACTGCCTGAATATTATGCTGCCTAGAGATTTCTTCCACCAGATTAAGAAGACTATCACCTTTAAGTTCAGTGTCACAGAAAGTCTCAGGACACAAGAAAAATGTAGATAACTTTCCAGTCTGATCATTACATGAATGATCTCTAGTCCAATTTCCAATAGAGTGCTCCTTATTCTCCAAAACCTTATGAGCCCAGTCTTCACTGTCTACAGTCCTATAAGCATTCTGGTCTTTTGAGCACCCACCAGAATCACCCATTAACCTATGCTTATAGTATTCCAAAACCTTTCCAGCTTGCATCTCTAGACTTTTCAAAATTCCTCACACAAATTCCAGAAAGCTCCCAAAGCTTCTGAATCACATGGTAAAGGTCAGTCACAGCAACAACTCCACTTCTTGATACCAATTTCTGTTTTAGTCAGCTATTTCATTGTTTGACCAAAAGACCCAACAAGAACAATCTTAGAGGAGGAAAAGTTTGTTTGGCACTTATGGTTTGTTTCAGAGGTCTTAGTCCATAGATGGCAGAGACTCCATTACTCTGTGCTCAAGGTGTGACAGAACATCATGGCAGAAGACAGCAGTGGAAGAAAGTGGTTCAGAAAATGGCAACCAGAAAGCAGAGAGTCAACTTCATTCTCCAGTGACAGAAATAGATAACCTAAAGGTGCATCCCAGTGAACACCTCTTCCAGCCACATCTACCTACCTACAATTACCACCCAGCTAATCCTTATCAGGGGATTAACATACTGATTAGGTTAAGGCTATCATAGCCTAAACATTTCACCTCTAAACTTTCTTGTATTATTTCACACATGAATTCTGGGGTCATGTGACATATAAGCCATAACACTAATTCAGTTCTGTGTGTTTCTCCCCTAACATACCACACACACACACACACACACACACACACACACACACACACACCACATAACAGATACACACATCTAACCCTTTAAGTCCCATCATTGCAGATGTGGGACACATGTAAAAACTGAAATTGAGCAACAAATACATCATTTATGGTAACTTTTGAAATAAATATTGTATTTAGAGTTTTATTCTTCTGAGAAAAGTAATGGGTGAATGATTAGAGCCTTTGAAAATATACACATATATACATGAAAATACATATAAAGGATATATAGGCTTCAGATTATGATTTCCAAATTATTTTAATGCCCCTCTGTCAATTTCATTGAAATATTCACAGAATTGAAAACTTGGGACTTAATGGGTTAGTTTCTTTTGTTTTATCTCTATACTAAAAACTTCACGGATTCAAGAATTATGTGTTTGTCTTTGCTCCACAATGCTCTCTCAACACCTAGCACAGTGCCTTGTATGTAAAAACATGTTTAATAAGTGAATAAAGGTACAGACACATGGGTATATGACTTGATAATTCATTCTTACGGAGTGAAATTTTAAAACATCTTGGGAACCAGTGTCAGTTATCTGCTTTTTATTGTGCTCTTGAAATACTGAATTCACTGCCGGGCTTATCATAGTCATCATTTAAAAATTAGAAAAATGACAATCATTTTTTCTATGCTCTGTCGGAGAGGTATGTCTGTCTCTGTGTAAAACTATAACAAGCTTCTGAAGATATTTTGCCTCTTCCTTGCACTTCTGAGATCCCAGGCTCTCCCCAAAGGCTTCAGTTTGAATCAGGAATTCTCCCGTGGGAGAAGCCCTCCAAGAACACTGCCTTTGTTTGCTGGGTGATTTTGAAGCCTTGTGTATTCTGGGAATAGAAATCCAAACTGAAATGCTTTGAGTTTGCCAGTGGGAATTTAAACCACTTGACTCCAAGACTATGGTGACAGGAGCCCAGGGGAAAATAGATGAGGATCTGAATGGTGAGAATTTCCCAGGTCTCGCTGGAAAGCTACCTAAGAGAGGATGGGGAGAGGAAAAATAACAACAACAACAATAAATGAACAGTTCTTTATAAAAGGCCATATTGGTTGGGGTCAGGCTCTGCTCACTTATTTATTTTTGCCTATAGTTTTTTTTTTTTTTTTTACTTTGGGTAGCTCTTCCTCAACCTAGCAAAGAACTGTGTTACCTCTGGCCCCAAATCAGTTTGTGTGGAGGTCATGTTTGGTAGTGTAGATGCCATCTGGGTTTTCAATTTGCCATGAAAACACCTTCTCCTCGACTTGAGGTTTATAGAGGATGGTGAGATGGGCAGTAAAAGAGAAATATGTCACTGCTCATGAGTGATAGCTGCTGTTGTTTATTCCCTATCCCTTAAACCATAGGCGAAGTGTCCTAGTCAAGGACTTTAACTGACTGGGGACTCCTAGTCTCTGCCAGATGGAGAAAATAGGAACCTGAAGGGATATATTTTTGCAGTGTTTACAGTGCATGAAAGTTTCCTTAAATATATAATCAGAGGTAATTAGACTATGTGGTGTAAGAAGGGGTATAAACACTATTGACATGCTAGTCTCGGAATAGGCACCATCTGAGTTGATTTGCCTTTGACAGTTCCTGATTTTCAATATTTTTGATATTTTGGGAAGCAGATGTGATGAGGGTGAAGAAGTTTAAGCTTGAGAACAACATCTCTTGGTTCCAAAATAATATTGCTTGTTTGCATCCTCTTAACTTCTTAACTTGCGGAGCGATATTGGCACAGGGAGGGATACTCTCAATGTAGGGCTTGGTAAATTGGATGATTAAAGATGGCAGGGTTCTACCTGCCACCCATCTAATGAACCTGAATTGCAGGTACTGAAACTCTGCCACCGGGTTGATACCTTTTACTCTGGGTTCAATTTCTTACATTCACTCCCTTCCAGTCTTGAGGCAGAATATTTTCTCGTACCTATCAGAAGTCTATGAAGTCATTTTCTTAGCACTATGTGAAAATATAAAACATGATAGCAATTTAAGAACAGTATAATTATTAATAATTCCAAACAGGAACAAGTGGTATTTCTTTATTTGAGATAGATTTGATAACTCTAAATAGGTTTTGCCTTGCTTTTATACATAATAGCTGCGTCCTGGGGCCAATAGCTATGTCTAGCCTGAAGTTAGAAACTGAGTACCATAAACTAGCATATCAGTGATTCCAAGACCTGGTGCTTTCCTGTAGAGTCCCATGTACATACTTCCTGGCCTCACTTCTTGTGCTTCTGTATAACAAATTGCCTGAATGTCGTGGGTAAAAACATCACTTTTTATCCCAGAAAATGCAGTTTTTGTGTTAGGAATTTGGGAGTGGCATAGCTGGCTGACTGAGTATCTCATGAGATTGTAATTCAGATGTTAAGTGGGGCACAGTCATCTGAGAACTTGACTGGGGGAAGAGGATCATCTTCTAAAATGACTGACTCACATGGCTGTTGGCAGGAGGCCTTTGTTTCTTGTCCCACGTGTCTCCACATGGCTACTTGAGTGTCCCCATGACTTGGCAGCTGGATTCTTCCAGAGTGAGTGATCTAAGAGGATGCAAGGAGGAAGCCTTTACACCCTTATCCCAAAGGATACACTGTCCTACTTATACCATATTCTATTCATCTGATCACTAGCACAACTTCTCTTCAGGAGAACGGAAGTTAGTCTCCTGTGTTTGAAGTTAGGATTGTCAAAGAATTTGTGGACAACTTAAAAAATATCCCATTGCTAATGATGACTTGCTTTACTTTGGAATGTATATTGCTTATTTGTACTGCAAAGTCTTGTCACTTCTGCTGGATGTTATGCCTCCATTCAAGAGCTATAGTTAATTTTTACATGTTTTACTCTTTCTTGCCTGAGCTGGACACCAAGCACACCTTACAGGCAAATCGATTTTGGTTAATATTAGATTTGGTTTTTAGTGATGGAGCATGTCAATTAACTTTGTAATCAGCTCTCATTGTCTTATTGTTTGTTTCTTTATTCTAATTAGGTGTATATGACAGCAGAATGTATTTTGATTCATTGCACACAATTGCAGCACAACTTTTCATTTTTTTGGTTGTACACGATGTAGCATTACACCATATGTGCAGTCATACATGTACTTAGGATAATGATGTCCATCTTATTCCACCACCTTTCCTGTCCCCACATCCTTCTCCCCTCAGCCCAATCAGAGTTCCTCCATTTTTCCCATGCCCACCCTCCCATTATGGATCAGCATCTGCTTATCAGAGAGAACATTCGGCCTTCGGTTTTTGGGGATTGGCTTACTTTGCTTAGCATGATATTCTCCAACTCCACCAGCAAATGCCATAATTTTATTCTCTTTTAATGCTGAGTAATATTCCATTGTATATAAATACCACAATTTCTTTATCTATTCCTCTATTGAAGGGCATCTAGGTTGGTTCCACAGTTTAGCTATTGTGAATTGAGCTGCTATAAACATTGATGTGACTATGTCACTGTAGTATGCTGTTTTTAAGTCCTTTGGGTATAGACCAAGGAGTGGAATAGCTGGATCAAATGGTGGTTCCATTCCAAGTTTTCTAGGGAATCTCTGTATTTCTTTCCAGATTGGTTGCACCAATTTGCAATCGTACCAGCAATGTATGATTGTGCCTTTCCCCCCACATCCTTGCCAACACTTATTATTGTTTGTATTCTTGATTACTGTCATTCTGACTGATGTGAGATGAAATCCTAGAGTAGTTTTGATTTGCATTTCTGTAATTACTAGAGATGTTAAACATTTTTTCTTATATTTATTGGTTGATTGTATATCTTCTTCTGAGAAGTGTCTGTTCAGCTCCTTAGCCCATTTATTGATTGGGTTAATAGAGGAAAGAGTAAGCCCAAATTTTCATCATGTTGGATTAGGCCCTGACTTCCTTAACAAGACTCCTAAAGCGCATGAAATAAAATTAAGAATCAATAAATGTGATGGATGCAAACTAAAAAGCTTTTTCTCAGCAAAAGAAATAATCAATGACGTGAAGAGAGAGCCTACATTTTGGGAGCAAATTTTTGCCACACGCATGTTAGATAGAGCACTAATCTCCAGGATATATAAAGAACTCAGAAAACTTAACACCAAAAACAAACAAACAAGCAAACAACCCATTGTTTCTTAAAAAAAAAAAGACTTCAAAGTAAAATTCTTTATCCAAAGTGGAATCTCTCCAACCCTGCTGCTTCTGGAAGAAGATGGAACATTTTCTTTGCAATAATTCAGTGATATTTTGCTCCTAAGTGACCCTCATGTGTCAATTCAAATTCGTGTCCTAATGGGAATAGGTCAGAGACTTTTGGGGGTGAGGGCATCTGCAAAAATATGGATCATGATGCAGATTTATTACATCAGGACCCAGATTGTCTTTAGGAATTCATTCTTTCAAAGTGACTTTGCACTTGTTTTTGTTTTTTTTTTTTCAGGAATAAACCTCAAATATTCACACTCACATTGCTGATTCCTTTCTGTCATCTAGGAGTTGGGCCAAATGCCCCCTGCTTGGGAGGGGGAATCCTTCACAACACTCATTCCAACCTCATTTTTGCTGGTGAGCCCTCTTTAAAAGTCCATCTTACTTTATTTCTCGCATGGTTTAATACCTCTGTGAGCTTATCATGTTCATTTAATTTGCTCTTTGTCTACCTCACCCCACTAGAACATAAAGACCCTGAGAATGAGACCCCTTGTTTCCCTTTTCTCTGCCGCGTCCACAATATTTACAGTAGTAACCGATGTATAAAAAGTTACTTAATCAATATTTATTCGCTCACTGAAGGAGGGAGCGATATGGATACAGATTCTGTTATGAAATTAAAAACAAAAAAAGATGAACCCTATGGATGGAGCAGTCTGAGCTTTGTGTTATGTCTAAGCACTGCTAATTTGAGTGGGTAGAGCCTCAGAGCCATTGCAATTAGACAGAAAAGCCATGTGACTTTGTTATCAAAGCTGTTGAAGTGGGCATACTCACTGCATGGCTTTTCCATGTACACACTGGAAACCCCAACCAAACTGCTGGGCTGGCTCATCGGCAACCTCTTCTTGTGCCTCACGGCCCCATAGGTGAGCTCTGATCGCCCCATCTCCAGCACGTGATTGTACCCTCCCTCCCCCTTCTCTCCCTTGATCTGACCCACTTTTTTCTTCCTAGACCATCTTTCCCTTAGCTGTCTCTCTTCTACTTCTAAAATTTGGGGGGTTTTGTTAGGCATGACTAAAGGTCCAAATAGGATGAAAGAAAGATAAATAATTCAAACCCTGGTGAATCTCTAAGTGCCAGAAGTCTGCAGTCACTGGCACCTCTTTCTTTTGTGCCCTGGCCATATTTTTCAGAACTTCTCTGCCCCATCGCTCCTCTTTGTCTCTAGAGAGAAGTCTTTGCTGCTGGCTTCTTTAAAGGGTTTCACAGATGAAGAGGATATAAAGGACAGACTTGAAAGAGGAAAGAAGGCTATTATTTAAAGCCAGGTGAGGTTCTCAGGAAATTTGGAGACTGTCCTTTCCAGTTCCACCCTGTTTCTGAAAACCCACAGCAGCTACTCTGCCTTTGGCCACCCTCAGCTGTTTGGCAAATAATGTCCTTTTTTTTTTTTCCCGAAGCGAGGGCATCTTGTCAGAGTGTGGCTTGACCCCCATCAAAGAGTTTACAAAATGCAAAATTGCTTGGCCATATTGGATTCAGGAAAAATATCTGCTACTGAGCAATGAAGAGATTAGCATTGTTATTGAACAGGTGCGAAAAAAGCAATGAGATTTCAGGACGAAGGAGGCCACAGAGTGAAGAGGCTGCTACCACTGTGACTCAAGATTCACTTTCTATCCCTCTCTCCATCCTGATCTGTGCTTTCTGAAGGCTGTGCTGTGTAAGGTTAGCAGTGAGCACCTGTGCTCTGCTTTTAGTTGGTTTTGGTCAGTAAGGCCAAAAGATTGGAGCCCAGGAATGGAATTTGGTAATACAGCTAAGGGAAAAATGGCCTAGAAAGAAAAAAGTGGGTCAGATAATGGGATTCCCCCATAGGGATTCAGAGGTAGAGTGAGGTCTTGGCTTGCTCTGGTGGATATTCTCCAAGTGGCTCTGTAGGTCCACCCAGTCTCCAGTTTCCCTCTTTTGTTCCTTGGTGTAGAGGTAGGAATAATTAATCACAACTGCTGACCCCAGGATGTTGGACTATGCCTTTCTGGTTTAAAAAAAATCTCATTTTGGGCTGGGGATGTGGCTCAAGCGGTAACGCACTTGCCTGGCATGCACGGGGCGCTGGGTTCGATCCTCAGCACCACATAAAAAATAAAATAAAAATGTTGTGTCCACCGAAAACTAAAAAATAAATATTAAAAAATCTCTCTCTCTCTCTCAAAAAAAAAATCTCATCCATACGTTTGAAAGCAATCCTTTTATTAAACTCACAAAATCAACAATATCAAATGTTTCTGGCCAAGACCTGAATGCAATCTTCCCCTCTAAGCCTAAAGCCAGAATGCATCCTTTCCTATATCAAACCTTGGGGCGTGCCTCCTGACAGTTTGCTTCCTGGCATTCTAAGAAAAAGGTGAGCATACAAACTTGTAGTACAAATTATTTACATTAAATTGTGCATATACACAAATGTAAATGAGTTAAGAAACGTGTTGGTCTCATCTCAAAGTGAATCCCTGATAGCTGTGGTTTGAATCGATCAGCAAAAAATAGGAGGTCCATCAGGAGTCCTTTCAGGGTGTGCTAAATCTGTCAGGGAGTTTCAGCAGCTTAACAGCATCCCTCAACACTTAATAGTGTCAGATTCTCCTTTCAAACTTAAGGGCCACTCTATGAATCAATGACCGCCCTATTCATTCCTTATTTCATGTTATAGATGGACCCACATCTTCCTCTTTGGAAAGTAGAAAAGTAGAAATAAGTATTTGGCTACTGGGATACCCAGTAGACTTTACTTATTCCTTATCTTAAAAATAAACTTTTTTGGGGCTGGGGATGTGGCTCAAGCTGTAGCGCGCTTGCCTGGCATGTGTGTGGCCTGGGTTCGATCCTCAGCACCACATACAAACAAAGATGTTGTGTCCGCTGAAAACTAAAAAATAAATATTAAATAAAAAATTCTCTCTCTCTCCCTCTCTCTCTTTAAAAAAATAAACTTTTTATTTTGGGATGATTTTATATTTATAGGGAAAAAAAGTACAAAACAGTGCAGAGGGTTCTCATTTATCTTTTAACCAGTTTCCTCTATCATTAACATCTTACATAACCAAAACAGTTTTAAAACTAAGAAATTAACATGAGCATATCACTATTAACTGAATTCTAGACTTTATTTGGATCTCATTCATTTCCCACTAATATCTATTGTGGATATAGGATACCATTTTGTATTTGGTCATTTTTTTAATCGTTTGATCTGCTATAACAAAATACCCGAGGCTAAATAATTTATAAACTACAGACATTCTTTACAGTTCTGGAGATGGGAATTCCAAGATGAAGTCAACTAGTAGATTCAGTGTCTAATGAATCCTTGGTCTCTGCTTCAAAGATGGAGCCTTTTAATTGTATCATCACATGGTGGAAGGAGCAAGGGAACTCTCTAGAGTTATAAGAGCACTAATCCCATTCATGAGAGTAGAACCCTTATTAAGATTTATTCACTTCCTGAAGGCCCCATCTTTTAAAACTATCACAATGGGTATTAGGTTCCAACATATAGATTTTGTGTGGGCAGTGGGAGGAGGACTAGGGAGGTATGTTGACTGTCCAGGCCTGAACAGTCAACATACCTCCATAGTCTCCTCTAATCTGACAGTTTCTCAAATTTTTCTTATTTTTCATGACCATGGCATATGCCCCCAAATTTTAAAATTAGCTGAGAGTTAATGTATGTAATTAGGACATTATATAAACTTCTATTCTGCTAGGATAAATAAAGTTTATTTTCAAGTAGCTCTTGTCATCCTCTGGGTCCCATCCTTTGAGGACAAGTCAGGGACTTTCCTTCTTTCCTCCCTCTACCTTGCACATGTCTATTAGTGATAATGCTGAATATGTTGTGATTTATGGTGGAAATAGAATGATACTGAGAATTTTGTGATCAGTGTCTGTTTACCATGGTATTTAACAGCTTCCATCAGCACCCTATAAGGAGAAATGAAAAGATCTCTTTTAGGAAACAGGGTCCATTTATTTTCCCAATGGCTTTCCTTCTGAAGTCAATCTATAATCCCCCTGAGATGGCGGTCACCTGTAATAATTTTTGAATAATACCACTGAACCTAAACTCCCATACAAGCCTAGCCTGCTGGTTGGTCTTTCTTGTGCTCTCAATGTTGCATGTTATTGCTTTAAGGGTAATATTCTTTCTCACAAAGCTTTTAAGCATTACTTTGTGGAAGGTGTTAGAAAGGTGAAATTGATAATTAAATCTTATCTCCAGGGTAATTTTATGATTACATAGTACTATTCCCTAGAACTATGCTTTTGAAATTGTTGTGGGCCCACAAATGCCTCTTGTGTATCACTGTAGAGAAAGTGCTAAAACCAGGCTTTGCTGTCCAATTATTTTTATATCAGCATCTGAATGGATTCTCAATCTAGGTGGTTGTTCACTTAGGCTCATCCTTCTCACCCACGTTGTTAAATGAAATGTCTGGGTTCCAGTCACCTTGTGCTTGGGTGATTGTGATGCTGAGGCACCAAAGTTAAGGCTCTGGATGTCAAGAAAATGAATGCTTCTCTTCCTGAGGACTCTAACCTGTGAACTGGTGCATCTGTCACCAGAGACTTGAGAACAAATATGGCAGTCTCAATTTTGAATACTCCAGCTCTTCGGTGGAAGGATGACTTCAGCTATGTTCATTCACTGTATCAAGCCCTTATAGAGCCCTGACAATAAATCAGACACCATGTCAGTTTCTTAGCTTATCAAGATGACTAAGGATTGGTTTCTGCTAAACTGAAAGGGGAGATGGGCCACGAATAACGGATGATCCCTGCAGCTTGTTCTGGGAGGGCAGGAAGGGAAAGGGTTCTTGAGAGGGTAGAAGTAACCAGGGAATGAAGGATGCCAGCTGTCTTGGAAAAGGGTTTTAGGACAACCCTTTTCAGAGCTTAGAACTTCTGAAGTGAATACTGCTTTAAATAATACTTTGCAGGTGTGGCAGGGTCTGGTCATAGTGAGAATAGAGCCTAGGGTTAAGACTGAGAGACGGTTAACCATCAGGAGATGGTTATCATAGTCCAGGCAAGCACATACAGGTTTTCTGTGGTGGCTGTTGACAAAGAAATGTCTGGACCCTTAAGGCTGTAAGAATGGGGCATGTATACATTAGCAAATAAGATGTTAGGATGCTAAGTACATTTTCTGGCTTTTCTGAGAGTGTCTTAGCTGGCTGCCATCTTTATATTTCCACCTTGAGTTCATGGTTCTTGGGGACAGTAGAAAGGGAGTGAACCCGATTACTGGGACTCTGAGCTAATATGTGCAGGTAGAACTCTGATGGGCAACTCAGTTCCTGCCTAGGGTCAGACACAAACCCCTCATCCACTGGAGGGGACAGATCATCATTGCATTAGGAACTCTTCATAACAAATGAAATATCTGAAATGAAATATGTGAAATAAAATGTTTGTATCTTAACTGGAGATTTAACACACACACACAAAAAAATGGTGTGGAGCTATTCGCATATTGCCATGTTGCCAGTATAGGTTAAGTTGTGTGGCAAAAATGAATGTGATCCTGAGTGAAAAATTCAGGTCATTTTTCCACTTCTTATGATTTTTCTTTCTTTTTTGAAATTTGTTCTTTTTAGATATAGATGACAATAGAGTGTATTTTGACATATTATATATACACAGAGTATAATTTATTCTGATTAGGATCCCATTTAGTAGTTGACATGATGTGGTTTCATGATTTTCTATACCTAAAATCAGATATATGTGAAATGAGAACTGTTGAATTTGGATTTCATGAAACAACTGAGGATATAATATATTTTGGTGTAGTAATAGGGTATGGGTTCGGTTTTTGTCCCAGAAGCACAATGGATTAAGCAAGATGTCCATTTACTTCTTTCTCTTTGATCATCTGAACACAGAGAGCTAGCAGGCCTGATAGAATGTATTTACTGTCCTTTATGTGTGATGTCCGTTTCTGTGTGTAAAGTGGCTTCTCCTAGTCCATCTCTCACATCTCACATCTAGTCCTAGTTAATCTGAATAGCAGAGGAGGAATACCCATATTCTTTCCTTTTGAGAGTACATCCTAGAGGTCACACATGTTCTGTTCAACTCACATTGTCCAGGACTTAATTTCAGGGGCACAATTCATTGCAAAGGAATCTGGAAAGATTATTCTTTATTCAGGTAGCAAAGCACCCAGCTATCATTGGGGGTTCTATGGTCAAAGGAAGAAGACAATGAACCTTGGGAGATATCTTGTCAGATCTCCCACAGCTGGAGAGGCTGGAAGAACATGGAAATAGGACAGGGGAATTGAGATCTGTATTGATTCTGCCAATCAAATGATTTGAGAGCAGCCAGGTTTTAGGATTTGATATAAACATGGTGTGCCTTCTGGATTGGTAAGGTAGAGCCTGGTGCCAATGGAAAATTGACGTAAGTTGTCTTAGTGGCTCAGGTGTGCTTATGCAGATATTGCGCTTGAGGAAGGACTGGAACTGGTAATGCTAAGATATGGGAACAGGAGCCAGGGCAGCAGAGAGGGGAGTTTTGGGGAAGACTTCAAAGTTTCTCGTTTGTGAAAGTGGAAGAGAGATGTTCATATTGACCCAATCACAAAAACCGAGAGAGAACCATTTCTCAGCAAATACAATGATCTTGAAGAAGTCTCCCAGTTTGTCTTGATCATAATTTAGGTGGGAAACAAAAAGTAGGTTGGAGCTTGACCCATCTTTGAATCCCTGGGCCAATTATGAACTCTCAATTTCTCTTTGATTTTTTTCCCCTACATAAACACCGTGGGAGCCTGAAACCTGGGAGTTTTGACTTGTGAAATAGAATGAGAGTCATATAACATGCCTATGGCTGAGCACATAATCTTTACCACTCTGCATTTTGTTATTTTGAGAGAATATGCAGATGTATTAGCTATTAAATATTGATGAAAAATACACATTGGCTTTTTAAAAAAATTATTTACACTTTTTAGGTATACATGAGAGTAGAGTGTGTTTTGACACTATACATATATAGAATAAAACTTTTTCTAATTGGGATTCCATTCTTGCAGTTGTACATGATGTGGAGTTTCACTGGACCGGTATTCATATATGAACATAGGAAAGGTATGTCTGATTCATTCTACTGTCTTTCCTACACACTGACCTTTTTTGTTTTAATATTTTTTTTAAGTTGTAGATAGATACAATACCTTTATTTATTTTTATGTGGTGTTGAGGATGGAACCCAGTGCCTCACATGTGCTAGACAAGTGCTCCACCACTGAGCCACAACCCCAGCCTCACACATTGGCTTTTTGATAACCAGTATTTCCTTACATCTCATTAGACTCTGAAACCAGAGGTTTTCATGACGAATTCTTCTCAGAAATTTCTGTCTCTTTCATTCGGAACTTCCTTGGATTCATCTTTGAGGTCAGTTAAAACTGATACTACAAACTACGTATCAAAACATTTCTTTTTCCATCAATATTCAGGTGTTTTAGTCAGCTTTTTCGATCCTGTGACAAAAAGACCTGACAAAGAACAATTGGAAGAAGAAAAGTTTGTTTGGGGTTCACAGTTTCAGAGGTGTGAGAAGAGGTACTCTATCTTGGCAGAGGAAAGCAGCTAGGAACATGGCACCAGGAAACAGAGAGCCGTCTCCTTCACAAGGACAAAATGTATACTCCAAAGGCGCACCCCCAGGGACCCACCTCCTCCATCCATACCCTCCCTCCCCCATTTTTCCATCCAGTTAATCCCTCTCAGGAGATTAA
This sequence comes from Marmota marmota marmota, assembly GCF_001458135.2. Lineage (NCBI taxonomy): Eukaryota > Metazoa > Chordata > Mammalia > Rodentia > Sciuridae > Marmota > Marmota marmota. The sequence goes on along the minus strand of NW_025999977.1, from coordinate 7,042,238 downwards.
TGCACTGATGGGCTAATACTCTCATACCCTCATTGTTTCACCTCTAAACTTTCTTGCATGGTCTCATCCATGAGCTTTTGGGGGACTCCTCCTCATGTTTAAACCATAACACTAGGTAGTACTCTCCAAAGTGAATTGTTGTTTTGCAAAAAATCATGCCCAAAAATTTGAAATTCTTTGGATTTCTAAATGTTGAAAAAAAGTATGAAAAATTACATTTCAAATGGTGGTTCCATTCCCAGCTTTCCAAGAAATCTCCATACTGCTTTCCAAATTGGCTGCACCAATTTGCAGTCCCACCAGCAATATGCAAGTGTACCCTTTTCCCCACATCCTCGCCAGCACTTGTTGTTGTTTGACTTCATAATGGCTGCCAATCTTACTGGAGTGAGATGGTATCTTAGGGTGGTTTTGATTTGCATTTCTCTGACTGCTAGAGATGGTGAGCATTTTTTCATGTACTCTTTGATTGATTGTATGTCCTCCTCTGAGAAGTGTCTGTTCAGGTCCTTGGCCCATTTGTTGATTGGGTTATTTGTTATCTTATTGTCTAATTTTTTGAGTTCTTTGTATACTCTGGATATTAGGGCTCTATCTGAAGTGTGAGGAGTAAAGATTTGTTCCCAGGATGTAGGCTCCTTATTTACCTCTCTTATTGTTTCTTTTGCTGAGAAAAAACTTTTTAGTTTGAGTAAGTCCCATTTGTCGATTCTAGTTATTAACTCTTGTGCTATGGGTGTCCTATTGAGGAATTTGGAGCCCGACCCCACAGTATGTAGATCGTAGCCAACTTTTTCTTGTATCAGACGGCATGTCTCTGATTTGATATCAAGCTCCTTGATCCATTTTGA
>NW_025999977.1:7036577-7041218 GCF_001458135.2 Marmota marmota marmota | reverse complement strand
GGAGGGGGGATAGTAGAGGATAGGAAAGGTAGCAGAATACAACAGTTACTGATAGGGCATTATGTAAAAATGTGGATGTGTAACCGATGTGATTCTGCAATCTGTATTTGGGGTAAAATTGGGAGTTCATAACCAACTTGAATCTATTGTATGAAATATGATATGTCAATAGCTTTATAATGTTTTGAACAACCAATAAAAAAAAGAAAAAAAAAAGAAAATATTTGAGTACAAGTCGATAAAAATGTAAATTGAAGTAAACATAAATGATTGGAAAAAAATAAAAGTTTTTTTTTAACATACTTTCACAGTGTAATTAGGCTAAAATAGTCAAATTTATCTATTAAAATCTAAAAGACAAAAGGAACAGCAATGTCTATGAAACAATAGGTCATCGATATTATGGAGTTGTTTGTATTTATTTTTCTGAAAATTCAATTAAATACTTATAGCTATTTGTATGGTAAAAAAAAAATTACATTTCAATTGAACAACTATTTTTGAAAACAACTGGATGACTCCAGTCGTTTGTAATTGCTTAGTAAAAGAGACAATAAGTTTGCCTAAATGTAGTCTGGATTCACATGTTTCACTTCTGAATTGGTGTGTGTGTGTGTGTGTGTGTGTGTGTGTGTGAGAGAGAGAGAGAGAGAGAGAGAGAGAGAGAGAGAGAGAGATGAAGACTAGAAATCAGAGTCTGTATTTTGGTAAAATGGAGAATAGTGACGAAGTATGGGAAAATTTCTTTTCTTCTCTCTGCTATTCAAGTATTGTTGGAATATTTTTGGTCTTATGGAGGCTCACTATTTTGGCTTCAGTTGACATTTCTGTCCACTTTCTAAAGAACCCATTTAAAAATATAAGTGAATGAGTCTGTCACCCTGGAGAGGAAGGCACATTGTTGTCCATTATGAAATGCTTTCTTTTGTTGTAGAAGATATTCTTTTGCCCTTTTTATTTGACATTTCTTTGAATGGTAGGTAGAGATGATTCCTGAAGAATTTTGGTGGTCAGTTGATTATATTTGAGTCAAGATATTGATTTATTTTTTTGTGTGTAAAAATCCCATCCAGGAAGATTGTACCTTAAAAGTAGGGACCAGTGGTTCTTCTGATATTAAAAAAAAATCTATTTACAATGTGGGCAGAGATGAAAAGGCTGCAATATAAAGGCAAAAGTATCTTTCTAAATTCAGTAGCTGTTTCCTGCTTAATTTCTTTTACCTTTTCAAAAGAGTCATAAGTATCAGACAACATTTTGGGCTAATGGCCTGGAAAAATTCATTATAAAATCATTTTGGATTACTCAGGGAAAAATGCAGAGTTTGAAAACCATTGCCTTCAGTTTCCTCCCCTGAATTTCTATAGCTTTGTCCATTGTGGACATTTTTCAAATTTGCGGTATTAATGAAAAGGTTTTGAACTTGCTTCCCCTGGCCACAGTGGAGATCTGAGCAATTGATTTTTGGATTGGTTGTTTTTCTATCTCTAAGGAAAAGAAAAGCAATAATAATTGGGCAAATTCCTTTTCAATAGTAGTAGTTTGGCTGTAAGGATATTCGAGGTGGTAATTTAAAAAATTTTAATGGTAAACATGGGTGCACTAAAGTTTTATAGCAGAAATGTAGCTAGGCACAGAATTTAGTTCATAAAAGAATGTATTTGGGGCTTTCATTCTACATCGGGAAACCACTACAACTTATCGTGCTACTGGTATTATACATTTCAGAAAAGTAGTTCCATGTTTAGCCTCAAACGTGAGCTTTCTTGAGAGTGAATGTGAGTATGTGTGAGCGTGTTATGTGCCTGTGAGTGAATGTGTAGTCATGTAAAACAAATGAAAATCCCTGATCTGAGTGAATGGTGGTCATTTGATTTCAGAATATATCTTATTAAATAAGACTGGGGGAGCATTTGGATCTCTGCTACCAAATGAAAAGGAGGTAGCTCAGCAATAGCCACCTGGAGGTCACCAACTCATCCCTGACATTGGATTGGGTTTGGCAAGAGCTAATAGACTGAAGCCCTGCTATTCCCACAGCTACACATGCATTGATGGCCATTCCCAACAAAGACTTTCAGTAGACAGCAACAGAATTTGTGCCCATGGACTGTCTGTTGGAGAAGTTGAGAGGGCAATGTCTACAGAGAAATCACCATGATTGGGTGTAAGGTACCTAGACTTAGATATTTCAATAAATCCACCTGTTCGTCTGTTTCTGAGCATGTGTAACTGTTTAGAAGTGCCTTTCTGGGTGTGTCACTGTATCCATATACACACTTGCTGAAAGGTTCATGTTTTCACACATGAAGCCTTGTCTATGGAATCAATGATGTGTTGGGGCTAGCCCTATTGGATCACAGGAGCCAGATTTTTTAACAAGATAGTTGTTCAACACAGACATTATTAAAAACTTAACTCGGATAAACTTCTAATTAAATAAATTATATTAAAAAGGTAATAAGCCCTCTAAGCTCATCCCTTCCTAATTAATTCACCACATTTTATGACAGTTCATGCTTTTGCAATTCCTTGCAGTTATTGTGTCTGTATGTGAGAGAACCATAAGATGTTGTGTATTGTGCATCTCTTCCTAGTACTGTGTCTATTTGGTAACCCGACTTCAAGTAAACAGATAACCCAGGACATCTCCTTTTTTTAGAAACTTCTGATATATTAACAAAAAGATGAAAGGCCACAATAGGTTTAAAAATCACGATATATATTTCAAATATTTATTTAGAGGGAATATATTTATTAATAATGAATATATATTTAATATGCATTATATATCTTATGTGTGATTATAAGTGTGATCAAACACTGTGTGTTTGAGTGTGTGTGTGTTGGGGGGGTCCTGAAGATTAAATCAGGGGTGCTCTACAACTGAGCTACATTTCCAGCTCTTTTTAGTTTTTACTTTGAGACAGGTGTTTTCTCAGTTGCTCAGGTTGACCTTGAACTTGAAATCCTCATGCCTCAGTCTTTTGAGTATCTGGGATTATAGGTATGCATCACTGTGTACAAATGCTCATTTTTAAACACATAATACAAGGTACCATGATTGTGCTCTTCACAGATAATTTTGATTTTTTTAAATGAATTTACTTTTAAAAAATATTTATTTAGTTTTGTTATATCTTTATTCTATTTATTTATACACAGTGCTGAGAATTGAACCCAGTGCCTCATGCATGCCAGGCAATGTGCTACTGCTGAGCTATAGCCTCAGCCACTTCACAGATTAAAGTTTAGAAAAAATATTAATTCAGAGTACACTAAAAGACGTGTGCTCTTGGACTTTAATAAGGGAAAAAGGTCATGTTGTTTACTTTCAAGCCTTGGTTTCTTTCTTTGATGGCATCACTTCATTTGGAGATAAAAACAAAAACCTAAAATTTCAATTCAGCACTGAGGGTATCGGCACACGACTGTAATCCCAGCAACTCAGAAGGCTAAGGTTGGAGGATTGCGAGTTTGAGGGCAACCTCAGCAACCTAGTAAGACCCTGTTTCAAAATAAAAAAATAAAAAGGACTGGGGATGTAGCTCTGTGGTAAAATGTCCCTGGGTTAAATCCTCAGTACAAATAAACAAATAAAATAAAATTTTAATTTGAGCCTGGATCAAACTGGTGCTTCTAACCAATGCTATGAGAGGCCTTGCCTTATAATTTCTGATTCTTCATTTGTAAAATGGTTTTAGTAATAATAGGATTGCTCACTGCATAAAGTTGCAGTGAGTATTCAGTAAGATTGCACAGAGAATTCACAGCTGGTCCAGCCTTCTATAAGTGGCATCTATTAGAAATCATTATCACCATCATCATGGCTTTCTTGAATACTGACTGTGTGTTGAGCACTTTATAAACTTTATAAACTTAATCTCACTTAAACCTGGAACAACTCCCTGAGATTAGAAGAGCATTAGCTCCATTTAACAGACAAGGAAATACAAATAGCAGTTGGGCCACTTGCCTTATGTCCTAAAGCTAGTATAGGGGGAGTTAGAATTTGAACTCAAGACTGACTCCTAAGTTTCAACACTTTTTATCTATTCCTTCTGTATCTCTTGAAAATCATACAGTAAGTGTTTAATAAAAATATTTAGTAACATTGTTTATGGTGTTTTTTTCTGAGATGTTCAGCCTCACTTCTTAGCTCCAGGTCATGAGAAAATTCTATTTCTCTAGTGCACAGATTCAAAGAGTGTAACTGCCTATCCAGAGGTAAAGCCAATGCTCAACAGGAGAAATCCTGGAGCACTCTGCAATACACTTACTAAACTAAATGTAGAGTGATTAACATATGCATATATTTGATTTTCTTTATAAGGGCAATTTGTTTTCCTTCCTTGATCTGCTAAGCTATTTAGAGGAGTTTTGTTTTAGTGGCTTGTGTACCTGTGTTTATGAACTCCTCCTAGCAAGGCTATATAATCCAGCATGTGGAGACTGTTCCCCCCAATAGGATTTACCTTTACGAATATTTGAAAATCCTTCCTGAAGAAGATTAAATTGTTTAGTTCAATATTTAATCTGTTACTTCCTTTCCAAAGACACCCTGTGGACTTTGTCATGCATTTGGTGATACAAGGGATATTGATCAGTCATAAACCAAAAAAAAAAAAAAAAAAAAAGGGG
>NW_025999977.1:7027579-7032881 GCF_001458135.2 Marmota marmota marmota | reverse complement strand
TCCCTGGCTCCCGGCCCCAAAGTAAGGAGAGTTCATCTATTGGGGGGGGGGGGGCGGGGGTTGGGACCTGAAGAGTGAACAATTCACCTTGTTTCTTTGTATATGTGACAGCGCATAATTGTCATGGGGACCCAATTGAGGTATTTTAGAGCTGGTAGATCCAGTTCAGACTCCCATTCATATACAGATTGGAAAGGAAAACAGGTGCTTAGGTGGCAAATTACAAGGTCAGCACTTAATAAATATTTCAAAAGGCTACATAAAGCAGTAAGAAATTGATATGGAGATGAGGTGTGATCTTGACAATGCGATGAATCAATTTTCTGTACTTTGCCAGAAATAAGAGATAATCTATTGGTGTAGGACTGAGGACCCAGGATGAATCTGTGAGATCTCAGACAAATCATTTGCCTTCCCTGTGTAGGATTTCCCTTTAATATAAACAGGTAGGCCCTACCTACTCCCCACACTTACCATGCAAATCAGATAAGATGATAGTAATGAGCTTGCTTTGAAAGTAAAATGTATCATTCAAAATAGGATTTATATAATTGCGATTATCTACATTTTATAGTCAAATTGTAAAGCCCTCATGACCACAGGTGTATTTTCATTGCATTGAAAATAAAAGTGCAGCTCAGATCTGGTGGCTTCTGATGCTCATGTATACCTGATTGTACAGAGGGATGTCTCTTTCAGCACTCCTCCAGAAAATTACCTTACTTTTAATTTAAGGGATTTGTCTTTTTTCACCACAAAAAAACCCCTCCACTATTTTGAAAGTTGCTTCTGAACTTGAGCTTCTAGAATGCTCAAAGAAAGTTAATACCTGGAAATTAAAATGAGTTAATCTATGAAGCTATGGTTTGAAAGCACATGCCATATCACACTCTAGAAAAGACTGCAAGCCAAACAAAGCTCTAGCCACTGTGACTATGGATATGGCAGGTCCCCTTCTTGTCAAAAATGTCATAGTAAGTGCACTCTGATGTCATGCCAGCATGCATTCTAGACACTGAAAGTAACCCTCCCCTGGTGCTTCACTGTCCACTACAGTGTCTTATGTGTCATCTTTACCTTTTCATGATAAGCTGCCTTTTATGTCAGCAAAGAGTGTTATGCAAAGAATGTTACCTATGTTCACTGTCTTCATACGGCCAGCCTAACTCTTCTCTTATCCATCAACAGAGATATGGATTAGTTTATTCTTCATGGGATAAAATGTAAAAGTGAAAAACAGCTGTTCATGCAACAATACAGACAAGTTTCTGAAGCAATATATAAGAAGAAGATGCAGAATACCTGGAACATAACACCACTCATTTGCATTTTAAAACCACAATATGCTACTACTTATTGTTTTTTAATACAGAAACTTCCACATATGATATATCTGAGTATACATTAGTATTCTTTTAAGCTCTGGATTGATTGAATATGTACATTTTAAATTTTGATGCCAACTACCCTTTCAAAAAGGCCCTCTAATTAACATGCCTTTGAAGATAGTGGCCATTTTCTGCACATGCTTCACCCTTTTCAAATGCTCTCTGTAAATTTCTTGTTTAAGTTGTACAATTTGAAAGTATTTTAATTTACATTCACTAGAGACTATACACACACACACACACACACACACACACACACACACACATATATATATATTTTTGTAACAGGGATTGAACCCAGGGGTACCCAACCACCAAGCCACATCTTCAGTCCCTTTTGTTTCATTTTGAAACAGAGATGCTTAGTGCCTCACCAAGTTGCTTAGGCTGGCCCAGAACTCTCCATCCTTCTGTTTGGCTTCCAGCACTGCTGGGATGACAGGTGTACCATCACCACGATCAGCAAGACAATATTTTTTGTTTTATATTTATTTATATAATTTTCCTGTTTCTCACTGAGTTACAGTTTGCTAATGGATTAATAGGAGCACCTTTTATCTTAAATACTTTAATCATTACAGAGGAGACTTATACTTTTCTCTACAGTCTATAGTGGCTTCCATGGAACACACAAGTTTTACATTTTTTAATGTAGACATATATATCAATCTTTTGGAATTTCAAAAGATTAAATTTTAAAGAACTTTTATTACAATTTTCAGTTATCCCAACTAGGAACATAGCATCTCTCATTTTAAAATGTCATAGTTATTTTTTAAATCTGTTCCTAAGTATAGTTTTGTTTGCTATTTTAAATAAGTTATTTTTTCCACTGTATTTCTGCTCACAGCTGATAAATAGTAAAGCTGTATTAATTTTGATTTATCCATTTTTGTTCCACCTTATTTTGTTCTTTTCTAACCCTTCCCTTGTAGGTAGGAAGGTAGAAATTCAAATAAAGCAAAAAGTAGAATAGGGACAAGGACACTGATGGCAATACAAAGATGAATTTGATGTAGGTAACTGTTGGGAGTTCATCTATGTAGAGTTTCAATCCATTGATGGTTTTAGGGTTTGCTTCAGAGAAGCAAAAGAAAAATCCTAAGTTCCCACAGAGCATCTGCAAAATCAAATTTCTGCCTGTCATGACAAACCAGCTGGAGAAGTAGGCAATCCTCTACAGTCTAGAAAATGCTTAGCCAAGAGGACCTTTGGTCATTCCTGGCCTTGGAAGAGAAAAAAGATCAGATATTGAGGATACAGCTTGGAATATGAATTTGTGGGAAATTAGTCTCTTGCATTCAGGAATCTGGATTTGAGTTCCATGCTCTTGGTCTGACATCCACTGATGTGTTCACATGTTGATCCTGAAAACCAGTGCCTTGGGAGATGGACTGGATAGTCAATTTGCAACGTACTTCTTACAGAAGAAGAGACTATTGTTATGATACGTCTCGTAACTCAGGTCTGTAATGGAGGCAGTAGGATTGGAGAGTCCTGTTACAGGGCACAAGGAGAAGGTGCTTTTGTAGTCTGTCAACCTGGCAGATATGCTGACCTCAAATGAATTCAGCTCTGTACCTCAGAGAGGCTGTTTTTCCATTCAGAAGTGGAGAACATTCCATCTTGGTAAAGCAGTTTCCATTACAGGTCATGCTTCCCTCCCCCAACACATAACACCCCTTTCCATGGGCGGGAGCTGGTGGTATGGCCACACATGAGCAAAGAGAGCCCCAGAGAGTGCATGAGAACAGATAGGAAGATAGAGCAGGGACTTGAACCTCAGTCTTCTGAGGTCAACCCTCTCTCTCTTTCTGCTATATTCACTGCCTCCGGTGAGGGAGAAATTACTGATTGAAATTATAGATGCAAGGAGTTTAACCTGCAAAGGAATCGAAGAGGCTCACACTCAAATACCTGTTGAAGTTCACGAACAGCTTGTTAGGTTGACCTTGACTTTCCACTTTACAAGATAGCAAAGCTTTAAATGGGAAAGGTAGGTAGGGAGCGCAGGGTGGTTGGATTGAATCATTGCAATTCCTGGCTCAGCCACAGAATGTCACCTTTACACCACCCACTTCTCAGCATGACAGAATTTCCTAGGAGGAGAATAGGAGGCATTTTCTTAAAGGAGCTCCTTCAAAAAGGCCGAATTATCCAAACCTGGGCTGCAGCAAAGCAGTTCCCAAGCTGTACCAGCCATTGGCATTTAGAAAATTCCCTTCCTTCTGCCACTTTCCCCAGATACTATTATTTGTGGTTCTTCAAGGAATTGTGTGCCAGCTTTTCTTAATTTCTCCTTTAGTACAAAGCTTTATGAATTATACATCTCCACTTAAAGGCCTCTGAACTTTTGTATTTAAATTCTATTTAACCTACAGCCCAAATGATTCAAGTTTAGAAGTTCTTAAGTACTTAATTCTGAGGATCCTGTTTCATAGAAAGTTCTTTCAGAAAAGAAAGTATAAGCATCAGCTGCATCAATGGTTTAGGTGTAATGAATTTTCAAAGACTGAAAATTGAAGTCTTAAGTTGTGGGGAAGAGATGGATTGTGGAAAAGAGCCAGCTGGTATGGGAAAGTGAGTGTGCAAGGAGTAACAGCTCAGGAGGGTCCCTGATGGAGACAAGAGTAACACATACACAGGTAAACTCTGGGATCCATGGAATTGCCAATTACTCAGCCCTTCAACAAGTGTTTTGGAGACTTTATGTAGTCTCTATCTTTATGAAAACACTTCCTTTTGTAGGAAAACTCAAAGAATCATTAAGTTATGGGGATTTATTAACCTCAGAAGTGCTGGGAGGCCCTGGGGCTGTGGGATGGACCCCAGGCATATGGTACCCTGATTAGCTGGCTCTAGTCTTTGTTTCTCTTGTTGCAATTTTACTGTTTTGCTCATTTGGAGGAAAATGAGCCCAGTGTCAATGTTTGTCCTTCTAGGAAATGCAGATTATGGTGACAGAGTCATTTCCTGACAATGCTCAAATTCATCATTTCTCCATCTCTCTGTTTGGGGCCAACCTTCCCCAATAGCTGCTTAAATTAGGAATCCCCATGTCCTTGGTACCCCTGGTCTTTCCTTGCAACTGGAATTCATGCTCCTTTTCTGGGTGTTGCTTGTTTGTTCCATAATTGGATTCTTAATTCAGCAAAAGCTCTGGCCAATAGTTATTAATTATCACTTTGCTCTTCTTTTCCCATAGCAATTATTAATCAAACTGCCCAGAGAGTCATAATGAGAAATTAAAGGCTGTGATAATATTTTAGGAAGCGATGTCCCATGGACTTGCAGGTCTGCCTTCTGTTCTAAAGGCAATCAGGGCTCATTTGTTTAATTCACAAATACCTACTGACCTCCCTTCCCCCAGGTAGAAAGTCCTGTGCCAATACTGGACATTCCAAGTCAAGGGTATGCGCTCTAGGAAGAACTTAAGATCCTGTGTGGACCGCATTTGGATCCAACACTTAATTCCTATGGGTTCTCCTCTTTCAACCTGTGCCAGTCCATGAAGGATCAGGTCCAACTTTCCCTTCCCTCTTCATTACCCACTGTTTCCTCTCACAACCTTAAGAGGCACTTAGGTTAATGGCTCTTCTTCTGAGTTCCTATGGTAACCTTGTATAAATCTCATTATGGAACTCATATTTTATTATCATCCTTTCTTTATTGTTTGTTTTTATTTTTTCTTCCTTTATTTATTTTTTCCTTTAATTTTTATTGTTGGTTGTTCAAAACATTACATAGTTCTTGATATATCATATTTCACACTTTGATTCAAGTGGGTTATGAACTCCCATTTTTACCCCGTATACAGATTGCAGCATCACATCGGTTACACATCCACTGTTTTACATATTGCTATACTAGTGTCTGTTGTATTCTGCTGCCTTTCCTATCCTCTACTATCCCCC
>NW_025999977.1:6974893-7026629 GCF_001458135.2 Marmota marmota marmota | reverse complement strand
GAAGTGATCTTTCATTGTCTGATTTTGCTGTCTAATGTCTTCCTTGAGACTCCAGATCATCTGAAGCATGTATATCCTGAATTCTTTATCTGACATTCCATCTGCTGTAGATATTACCTCTTCTAACGTTGAGTTGAACTGCATTGCTTGTGGTCCTTTCTTTCCTTGTCTTTTCATACTGTTCGCGTTTCTTTCTGCTTGGTGAAAGTGTTGTGTTATTGAATTTTCCCCCTATATATTTATATTGCTCTTGTATAGTTGCAAAGTCTCCCTTGCAGGCGCGGGTGGCGGCTCTGCCCCTCCCCCAACCGGGGCGATGTGTCTACCATGCTGGCAGGTCGCTGGGCCTGTTCTGCTGGTGGGTCGCAGGTCCACCTACCTTGCAGGCGTGCAGCGGCTCTGCCCCTCCCCCCTTGTTTGTTTTTAACTCAGCTGCTTCTCCTACTCTCACTAAATTTTGCCAGGATGAAAATCTTACCCTTTTCATCTCTGTAACACACAACACCTAGTTCAGGGGCTTAGCAACCTCTTAGTGTTTGGTAAATATTGAAGTTTTATAAATATCAATTTGTGGGGACAGGCTGAGTTATAGGAAAAAAAAGTTTAGGGTCAGGAAAGGGAGGACCAATCTAGAGCCAAAGAGCCAGGTGGACAAGGCTCTGGAGCTGGCCTTCTATGGAGGTCAAATTTTTGTTCATCCTGGTCCCTGATGCCAAACCAGTCCACCTCACTGCATGCCACAGGGAACACTCGCATTTCTGCTGAGGTCTTCTGTCATCTCAGCCTGGTCTCTGCACCTCTCGGTCTTCCTTGGTTTCATCTTCCCTAAACACCCGTGGCCTCTGGCCTGCAAGTTCCAGATCTATAAACGCACTTCAGAGCGTTCTTTTGTTATAAATGGTGTGGCCATGATTTTTTGGTTCTCAGCACTCTCCTTGGACATATTTCAGTATTTTATGCTCTGCTTTGGCATCACAGGTCCGTCACAAAGCATCACCATGACTTGGACCCCAAGTGGCTGGTCACTGTGATATGATTCCAGGGAGAAGCCACGATGAGACCATCCGTGCTTTCCATCTCCATATTTCCCCCTTTAACCTACAAAGGTCACAGTGGCCCCAAGATTATTTGTTGTTTTGAGTTAAAAATGCAAAGGCCCACGGATGGGGTAATTGTTCTAGTATGTAAAGAATCTGAAAGAAACTTTGGGTTAAGAGGAAGAAAAGAAGACATGTATCTGGTGGGTGGGAGGTGGGATTCAGTTTTAGAGAAAGGCTATACTGCAGCACAGTAGAGGGCTGGAAAGATGAGCACTACCAACAGCAGAGACAGAAGAAGCTAGTGGACAGGTGTCTGTTATCCACTTCCCTTTCCTCTGGTAAAGGTAATCTGATTCCCCCTTTAGCAACTATTGCTCCTCCAACTTCAGTCTATAAAGTTTGACTGGTTTCAACTCCACTGCAGATTTTGGGGGGCACATGTAAGTCAGGCTTGGCCAGTAATACATGCTATCCCTGGCCACTGAGATGGTTCAGGAAGAGTCAAGCCCAAGACTTGGAAGAGGTTCACTGGGGGTATGGCTATGGGGTATATATTTTGTATCTGATGAGTGAAGTCTCTTTCTGCTTTCTGATCACCATGTGAGCCACTTCCATCCCCCACTCTTCTGCCGTGATGTTCTGCCTCACCTGGAGCCCTGAGGAATGGAGCTGGCCTTCTATAGACTAAGACCTCTGAAACTGTGAACCCTCAAATAAATTTTTCTTCCCCTAAAATTGTTCTGGTCAGACTTTTTAGACACAGCAATGAAAAATCTGACTAAAACACTGAAGTTCTGTCTCCAGAGGACCAACTCTGACCTGGCCCAGGTCTAACAGGCCACACCAGTGGAGTGGCAGCTTCCCTCCTCTGCAAACTAAGACTTTTGATGACTGCTCCTCTCACTGAGGGTTTCTGCATCCTTCAGGTTTGCCCTGTTCTCCTTCTTTGTAGGCAGTTGCAGCTACTCCATTAGGCTGTTAGGTTCCTGAGGGCATAGTCAGCATTTATTACTTCACATCCATTGAAGTGCTTAGGACATACTCTAGCACATGGTAGGTGACCTTTGGATTGATGCTTATTAATTGTCCAAAAGTGGGACTGGCTGGAGACAGTTCTAGGAAGACCAGGGATGGGTTGCATTCCTAGTACCAGGAACTGTGCCTTGTACATTTAAGTGTCCAATAAATATTTGTTGAGTGGATGGATGAATGATACCGGTATATAGTAGATGGACTTTGGCACCCTGAAATAGCTCTAAGGACACTGGTCATTCCTATAAGTGGGTCCTTGTGCTGTGACACTTGTTAAGTATCTCATTGCCACTGGATCAATGTAGAGGAGCATAGTGATGGTTTACTGAGCTTGTTTAATCTCGGTGAAGGGGCAGAAGTATGCACTGGGGACTGAATAGCTCTTTGTCAAGTGGGCATGTGGAGTGGGCAAGCAATTTGACAACAGTAGGCATCTAGCAAGAACTAGTATGTGCTGGCTGCAGATGTACAAAGACAGAAATGTCACCTGTACCTTTGAGGGACTCATAGTCTTAGCAAACTCATAAAACCTGCTTCTTAGATGCTCTGAAATTAGTCCTTAGCAAAAATTGTATCCTTGAGAAGCACTAAGAGGAGGAGAGATTCCTACATGTTGGAGGTTTAAAGTTCCAGAGGATTCTTTTGGAAAAAAGGATTTGCTAACATTTCTATGATTCAGGTGATGGCTTATACAGACAGAACCGTCTTCTTAAATTCCTGGCACCTCCACCATCTCTCAGATGAGCCCATTCTAGAACTTGGTCTTGCCCAAGACTTTTTACTCCTGTAGATTGGTAATTTATGTGTGTGTGTGTGTGTGTGTATTTGTACACACATATTCATGTGTGGAGATGATGAGTGTAGGGAGACAGGTGTGGAAACCAGAGCAAGATCAAAGAGAGTATGGGAAGCTCTTCCTTTCTTAACTTGCCATCAGTGACCCTGCTCATACTTTGCCTGTTTAAATCATTGGTATTAGTTTATTACTAGTGCCTTTAAACATCTGAGGTCCTCCAGGTGTTTTTATTTATTTATTTTTTTGTTTTTCTTCTTCTTCTTTTATTCCATGAGTTCTGAGAGTCTGGAGGTGGCACAACCAGGCAGATAGGGGTGAAAGAAGATTCTTTTCTGATCTGCTTCCCTCTGCAATCTCTGGCTGCCTGGTGATGACAGCATTTGCAGTCTCCTTTGAGGGCTGCCCATTCATTAAAGGAGTTACTGCACTTTCCTCTATAGTGACTTTGCGGGGGAATTAATTCTCCCCCAGTGCCTAGTTCAGTGCCCTAGGCTTAGGAGATGCTCAATAACACAAAGCTCATTCCTGCTGCTCATCTGCCCTGGGCAAGAGCTTTGCAACTTGGCCTCCTGCTCGGTGAATTTTCCATTCTCAGTGTTTCTCCCAAATGCACTCAATTGTTCCACAATCCCACAAAGGTCATATGGTCCGTGTACTAGGCATGTAATTTACTGATCTCATGATTAGACATGCACACAACCTCAGTGCTATTAAAATGAACTCTGCAGTTGGCCTTTGGATTGCTTCTCCCTAAATGAATCTTCGAGGCACATGTGAATGGAATTAGTTCTCAGATCATGCTGGCCTGCAGCACACTGTTGTTGAATACTTCTGCTCTGTAGCACTTCCATGGGTGTGAGCAGCCAGGGTTTCTGTGATCAGAGACATATGTTTTGGTTCCAGGTGCCTTCCTTGGGCTGACAATCCCAAGGTGAGAGGGCCCTGACCCCTAGTATCAATGTGCTTTGGGTATAGGACCCCGGGGGCTGATTTCTTGGTTCTTTTCTTTGATTTTGTTCTTTTGTTGTCTTGGCAACTAGAAAAATAGTCTAAATGTCTGTGTTTGTATATTCTTTGGAGAATATTTTATCACAAGTCTTTTCCAAGAATGCCTGTCTCATGATGCATTGATTAGTCCTCTGTGTCTTCCTTTTTATGTGCGTGTGCTTCTTTTCCACAGCTGAGAGAGAAAAATGTTAGCACGATGTAAACCAGCCTCTAGGTTGAGGATCAGGAGTCCTCCATGAGAACAGGACACTCTACCTTACTGGCTTTTAGTTTTCCAGGTTAAATGAACCAGATGATTTCTATAAACTCTGTCACATCCCTAACCCAGAATTAGATAAGAATGTGTCATTACTTGATGTGATTCTTGTAAGAATGTTCTCCATCATGCATGGGAACTTTCTGCTTCTTCCCTCTTTCATTGACTAGAATATTCTTCATTTGCATTCCTCATTTGCCAAAGTGTTACTTTGTTTACTTCGGTGTTGGGGAGAGGGCTCCTGGCAGAAGACTGGTATTGCGCCAGCCGTTGCTTTATTTATTTATTTATTTATTTATTTTTGTGTTTGGAATGAACATCATGAGGCTTCTTCCTTGTCTTTGATAGATCTCTTGTGCTTGTTATCTCCCTCCTAGGGCAGGCCCCTCTTGCCTTTCTGTTGTGTATTAACTGGAGGACTTCCGGGAAACTCCAGACAGCCCTAGGAAGGGAATCCTTATGGAGAGCCCCCCAAGAAGCTCCAGGGTGGGCAAAATACCCAATCTGACTCACCTGCAATTCCTCATAGCTACCATAGTAATGCTTCCTTCAACTTTGATCTTGGAGTCATTCAATTCTGTTCATATGGTGGTTGGAAAGGGATCTTTGATGCACAGCAGAATGGCTTCTCCTTGGCCATACTGAGTGCAATTCAAAGAACAGGAAAATCCACTTCACTCAGAATAATGTCCTTGCACCATCGGCCAGTAGAAGCAACATATGTATGTTGGACAGTGTTCTTCTTTCATTATAGCATTTAGGTAGAAAAGAGAAATAACAAATTACCAAAATGCAGGACATGCCTTTAAATGATAAGTGCAGATTTATCATTTAAAGCATGATTACATCACGAGTAATGCCAAACCAGTTGTTAGAACGTTGAAACACTTCTCCGCTGGGTGTTGAAGCAGCTGCCTTGTGTTTTCCTGTGTTTGCGATGCTACTGTGACCTTTCTATTCATTACCCCCAGGACCCCAGGATGTCCCCATGATCCTGGTTTGGTAGGTGACCTCTAGTTTTCTATTACCACTCTAAAACAGCTGTTTGCTCCTGTAGATGGGTTCTTGGACTGTGCCACTTGTTAAATATCACACACATTACCACCAGATCAATACAAATGAAATAATAGTGATGGCTTACTGAGCTCTCATTCTGTGCCTGAGACCACCCTGTAAACCCTGAAGGGCAGTAGCCTTGTCTTCTATCCTCAGGGCCTGGCACACGCAAGCACCCATAAATATTTTCTCTGCAGTAAATGAGCTCATTTGATCCTATCAGCAATATTTCAGAGGGAGTTTTTAATTTTTTCATTTTATGCTTGCCAAAAAGGTGCCCTAAAGAGTTAAAATAATACACCCTGGGTCCTGCTAAAAGGCAAGGTAGTGGATATTTCACCCAAGAATGTCTTTTCAAGTTCAAAACCTCAACTCTCCTAGGGTATTTAAGATGTTCTGAAACCCCTCATGACCCCCAATACTTGAATGGTCTGTGATTCCCTGTTGTTTTAGGTGATATGAAGGATGGATGGGAAGGGTATATGTAAACTAAGGAAGGAAAGTGGGTCTGTGGACCTAGGAGAAGGGTCCCTGAAGTCATCATGAAAAACAAAAACACCCCCCACAACCCTGAACACTGCAAGGTCCTTCCATACTGGAAATGCAGGAAAAAAGGGTTATGTGAGAAGAAACTAAACAATGATCACCGTATCACTGTATTTGCTCTCTCATTGGCCCTATGTGGAAAAGGGAAGGGGACATCAATTTCCAGAGGTCCTGATAATTGCTAATTAAGGCACAGACTTAGGTCTGCTAGGAGATTTTTTGCTGTATTAAAGAAGACCAGAGCCCTTAGAGGGAGCTGCTCAGAACAGAGACTCTGGGGTTCAAGGATGAACCTCTTCAGCTTTTGAGCGTGTGTAGAATGTCCTGGTAGCTTTCCTGGGCTTCCTTGCCTCATCAGATTTGCAAAGAGGCAAGAGGCAAAGAAGCCTGAGGCTATGATTTAGTAATTACAGTTAATAAAATTCATTAAGGGGTAATAAAGTTGTGCCTAACTGTCTCATCTTAAAACTTTTGTGGAGCTAGGCATAGACATCAGGGAAAATTATTTGTTAACTCATAGTGATAGCTATCACTTATTTAGCTCCTACTCAGTCCTGGGTTATACATATTTTGGTCTCATTTAATCTTTACAACACTCTTGTAAAATAGTTATTTTGATGATGGTAGATTGGATCTCAGTTCTTTACAGGGGCTTACAAAGGCTTCATGGTAAAAGAATGCACTTCCTGCCCCCTTGACTTTAGATTTGGTTTTGTGATTAAGTATCTGATGGCATCTCTGGAGACTCATCAGGGTCTTTAGATAGACATGCATAGTTTGGTTTGCTCCTTTGTGTCCCTGTGGCTCGCCATAAGGAGAACTTTCACTGGGTTGCCACTGGTCCAAAGAGAATAAGGAAACACGAACCAAACCACAGCTTGGAACCAAACCCTGCTAACCCCGGCTGATCCCCATGGACCTACAACTACTGGCCAACCTGCAAACAAGAGATTAATTTCTTTTTTTAAGACACTGAAATTATTTGTTATGAAGCAAAAAATAAACACACAATCCTAACTTCCAAGTGTGGAATCTGAGGTTCAAAGAAGTCAAGTAGTTGGGCTAGAATCACTGAAATAACACAGCAGACTCTGAATTCAAACCAAGGTCCATCTTGTTTCACAGATACAATCTTGTTTGGAGAAAACACCCTGTATTGGAGCTCGCTTAGGATTCAGCAAGTATTAGAAGTGCCTTCCCAAACTTCACATGGAGGGAGGGATGGTATATCACAGAAGGGTCGTCAGAGACTCCCCTTCTGCTTTGAGAAGATGGTTCTTTAATTCAGGCATGAGAAACCTTCCTGGAGATATTACAAGTTGCTGTGGCAACTGGCATCCCTGAACATCACCCAGTGTCACCTGCCTCCTGTCCCTATGAACAATGGTGCCCCTCCTGGGTCATGACAAACTGACTCTCCAGCAAATCCTTTTCCTGAATGTTTAATATACTGGAGACTTATTTAGATTCTACACAGGGAGCCTCATTTTTCTTTTATTAATTGTAATGAGAGTTATTTTTGTTGTCTTAAATATAAAACTTCTCTCTGGGGAGTTCTGGGCCCATTACAGACAGGAGGAACCCAACAATCTTCTGTCCTTATAATAAGCCAAGAAGGAGGCCAAGCAGGAGCCACTTAATCAGAACTGTAATGTGAGACCAAACTCTGAAAGCTTTCAAATGGAAAATTCCAAGGGAAACAAATGAAGGAGCTGAAACTTGGCTGCTCTTGTCAGATCCACCTCACAGGGAAGGGCCCTGTTCACAAAAAAAAGAGGAAGAGAAAAAGAAACTAAGGTGATATAGAATCAGGATGGGCAAGAGGGCCAGATGATACAGGCAGGTTCTGAAATCCAGAAACAAGCTCTGCTAGATGGAAAGTTGCTTTGCCAACAGACTGCCCCATTCAGTTGGAGTCACTACTGTTTATCTTTGGACCAGTGGACACATCCCAAGCATTGACCCCCATTTGAAGAAATGGTGAGGAAATCTGAAGCTATTTCCCTGTCACCCTTTTGTATCCGCACACCAAGGGCAAATTTACTCTGGAAACTTCTTCCTGAACTACTGTTCTTAAATCAAACATTTCTCCCTAGTTGAACCCAGAGGCTCTCTTCCACTGAGCCACACTCCCAGCCCTTATTTTGTTCCGAGACAGGATCTCAATAAGTTGCTGAGGCTGGCCTCAAACTCACAAGTTTGTGATCCTCCTGCCTCAGCTTCTCGAGTGGCTGGGATTTCAGGTGTGTGACTCTTTAAACCTAAAGTATTTTGAATGAACTGTTTATAGCCTGGATGCAGTACTTTTTGGTCTTTCTGGTTTACTTTCGGCTAACCTTTTCTCTATGACTGTCTTCCTCCAAGGGCATCCAAGAAAGGTCCATTGGCCCGATTAAGCTAATTTGAGGCAAAAAAAATCTTCAAGAATAAAAACAGAGATGTAGTGTTTGCCACATATATTCTAGTGGGGATTTTTCTAAGCTCCTGTTTTTCACATTCCTGATAATTGCTCTGGCTCACGACTCTCAAATCAATCCCAAACTGGGATTTTTCACAACTTTGGGACCAAACAAGAATAGCTGGGAATAAATTTTTGGTGGATAAGAAAGCTGAGCTTGATATACAGGGTCCTTCTTATACCATCCAACCTAGCATGGCAATGTGGGAAATATTAAGTTAATGTGGATGCCCCACCACCTTTAGCCTAGATGATGTATTGTACCATTGATCTTAAATGATAGTTCTGATTTTTTTTCAGAAGCTGTTGACCTGTTCAAACTTCCAGGCTTACTTCCTGAAGCTTGGGTCAAAATCCACAGTTGTCTTCTGAGTTGACTTCAGATCTTCTCAGCAATCTCTGATGTGTGTTGCTTGGAGTGAAGATATTCAAAGCCATCATTTCCATTGGCCTGAGCAGCAACTTGGACTGTTAGTACTTGGTGTAAAGTCTCTGGGTGTGTATGGACATCTTTGGAAGAAAGGTGGTTGGGCAAAGGGTTGTTCCTAGAAAGAAGGATATCAGCCCTGGAGACAGAGCAATCAGTGTGAAAAGACTTTCATACATCAGGCTGGTCTAAGCAAGAGTTTGCAAGTGAGTCTTCGACTCTCTCATGGCCACTTTCTGTGCTTCTTTGTGGCTCCTTGATCTTGTTCTCCTGATGTCCTGAGCTTTTGTATTGCCTCCTGGTTTTGCTATGTTTCCATTTGGCCAATTTGTTCTTATAGCCCACAAGTCTAGAATTACTTGATTCCTACTTACTCCATACTTCCATTAAAGCCTTGATAGATGATTTCAGTTGACTGTGTCCCATGGAAGTTCCCAATACCCCCAACCCCACTTTGATCCCACCTCCAGGGAGGAGGAGTTTGGATATGCATGGATTATTCAGGCTTGACAGAATTCATTGAGTCTTATTTTCTGAGACAAAGAGCCATATCTAGAATGAGGATGGGTGAGCCCATTTCATAGCAACTGCTTGCTTGTATTTCTGAATACTTCTCCTTCCAAGGGCCTAGAGAGGTAAGGCAGGGCTGTGTGGAGACTTGGCTATGCTTGGCTATGCTGGAAGAAGGTTTGGTAAATCTGTCTCCTTTTCTCTCTCCCTGTATTTCCCATTCTGTCTTCAGGTGCTCTGCCCTTCAGAAGGTCAAAAGTAAGAGGTATCCCTCTCCACTGTGGAAGAGGTGACTCCTTCCTACTCCCTTGGAAAGCTAAGTGAAAATTAGAGTAAGGTACAAGAAAAGGAGAGTGGCTTCAAGTTTCCTTGTTCACCAAAGAGGATTCTGGTGGACAGCAGAGCTCTAGAAGACTCCTCTTCTAGAAGACTCCTCTTAGGCCTTGGAGTTTGGGGGAAAATCTGAGTTGCTAGTAAAGGACAAATGTACTTATCATTGTCTTTTGTATGCATAGATTTCTGGACCACTCACAAGGTGAAAACAGCTAGCTGGAACCAGGATTCAGGGGTTCCTAGGCCTCCTTGACAAAAATAAATCTCTTAATTTATTCATCTATAGCTTTTTTTTGTCTTCTTCACACTCATCTGAAATAGATGAAAGAAATCCAACAAACTTTGATAACTACTTCATTCTAAGATCTGAGTGATTGGATGTCCACCCCTCCAAGTAGTGTTTAGATTTTAAATGGTTTAAGAAATATAATTTTAAAAAATTTATTTGCATCACAGTCCATAAGCAAAGGAGTAATTTTGAGAAGAGTCAGAATTCAGGCCACAAAATCAATTTGACAGAACTTAAAGCATTACAGGTGCAGTGTCTATGTGCAATATAAGTTTGCCCCTCTGTATCTGACCTCCCGGGGTAGGGACTGTGTTCTTCAACTGTAAAAAAAATGGGTATCTTTAGATGAAGATATACCTATTGTCTCTTGTACATAGCATGGTTTCATGAGGGAATTCTGGTATGTGTGAAATGACTAGTGTGCAAATTTATCATCTATCTTTCCTTATGAGGAAAGGTATGAGAATAAAGATAGAGCATTCGTTTTGAGCTTAAATCCTAATTTCAGGCAGATTTCAGTCAACATGGCTAAAAGGTTGAACTTTGAAAAGCCAAGGTAAATCTTTCAATTTTTAAGATGCTCCAACAAATGAGGCTTGCTATTTTGAAGTTTTTGTAATCCTTGACTATTTTCAAAGGGGCAAGATGTTTGAGCTTTGATATTTTGTGCATAATCCTCTGCACATCTGTTAAGTCTTATTAAGTCTTATTTTTTGGTCAAGTTTAAGGTTTCTTAACCTTGCCACTATTGTTATGTTGAGACAAATTCTTCATGGCGGGGTGGGGGGATATGCTATGCACTATATGATGTTTAGCAGCATCCCTGATCTTTACCCATTAGATGCCAGTTGTATACATTTCCCCACCCACAAATTAGGAAATCAAACATATTTATCAAAATTTTGCCACATTTTGATGTTGACAAAGAACCCCAGTTGAGAACCCTTTGTTTATGTTCAGGAGACAGACCACTCTTTCCTATGTATATAGTGATATATATATATATATATATATATATATATATATATATATATATATGTATATATATATATATATATGATAAATATAGATATATAAAGTATATATATATCTATATTTATCATATATATATATATATGATAAATATAGATATATAAAGTATATATATATCTATATTTATCATATGTATACTCATACCTGGGTATTGACCTAGTGAAGGGTGGTCTGTATTCCAAAGATATTTTGAACTTTGCTGACATATTCATTATCATCTGAATGATGTGCTTCCTTCCTGCTCTCTTGGGTACCATTTTAAAATAGGTACTCATGCAAATAGAAATATACCCAAAGAGCAAAGTATTTGAGAAGTTTATATCTTTAAGTTTACTTACACCTGGAAAAGTATCATGGGCAAAATTATTGAAGCTTTTTAAGGAATAAAGCATTAGTTATTCCCCAACATCAATGCAGAGGGTGATATGGTTGAACACATGTCATGTAATCAGATTTTTTAAAACTCTAACTCGTCAATTGATGATGATAATATACTTGGGCATTGCCCATGTTGTTAACCTCAGCAATCAAAATAAAGTAATTATACTAATTACAAGCCTCTCAAAACCCAACTCAGTGTCCTTGTGCATGAGAAGCAAGCTGTGTCACAGTCGCTTCTTAGGGCTTTGCTAACCAATAAAGGCCTTAGAAGATTCTCCCTGGGCCAGTAGTCACTCTGTCAGGGGAAAAGGAGAATTAGAGGTGAGTCCGTGAGGAGACTGATGGTCCTTTCACTCAAGAATGGCCTTATACTCCGAGAAGAGTTGCAAGTGGCTGTTTAGGCCTGATGGTCTGGAACCAGAGATTTAAGAAGCACCCAAGCCCAGTGAGCTGTGACTGTCCGACGTGTTCTGGTTGACAGAGTCAGTCATCCATTAGAGCCAGATTGCTGAGAGGGCATGAAAGGAAGACCCAGAAATGCGCGGTTATGTGGAGACCTCTCTACTGGGAATTGAGGTGACAATGCGCAGACCTGCAAGGTGGCCACTTTTTATTACCAAATATCTTGAACTGACAGCCAGGCCAAGTGAATAAAATGTGGTGACTCTGAAGCTGGTCATGGTAAAGAGAAGCCTAGCTATTGAATTGGAAAAAGATAGGCCACCAGATGTGAGACCTCACATCTAGGAGCAATGAATGGAAACTTGGAGAAGGGTGGAGAGCTTGCAAAATGGAAGGAAAGATTAAAAAAAAAAATCTAACAGAACTGATTGCTTTTGAAAATCAGGTACTCAACAAATGTTTGCAAGAATTATACTCATTGTGGTTTCATTCTCTGACCTAATAAAAGACATCATGCTCTCCAAATTTCCTATTCTTCAATAATTATGCTATTATAATAATCTGCATTACCTCAATAGCCAATCAACATGTCAAGTCTAAAATAATATGCATAAAGCATTTACTATTGGATTGTTACAGCAGTAGGAAAAATGACTCAAGTTAACACACATTAGAGCAATAAATGGGTGAATAGGGTGAAATGTAGTAAAACAAAGGGACAGAAATTTGGCAAAGCCGCCAAATGCCTGGGAAGGCTTATATGTGGTATAAAAATAACCACAAATCTTACAGACTAAACAATAAAATTGCTCAGCTAATTAATATCTTACATTGAGTGAGTTATGTGAAGATAAGTTGATGGGAATAATTGACAGATGCACACAAAAATTAAGTCAGTATTTAAAACATTACAGAAATAGAAGGAAATTTAGGATTTGGAGAATTAAGATAAGTAATTCCAGGAAAACCAAATAAAATGTTCTTGGATTTGACAATAGCACCAATTAGCTCTCACTGAAAGTATTCCTCAAATATGATGTGTGATTGAATTGTTGGCAAATGTTTGCAGAGTTCCTACTACCTAATGGCTGCAGCATTGTGGTCGCAAGAGAACCAAATGGGCCAGATGAACCAAGGAATTGTCGATTCATTGTCATTTCTGAAGAGGAGGTTACTGAAGCAATCCAAATAATAATTCACCAGAAAGCTGTAGGTTCTGACTTGCAAGTAATCTAGTCTAAGAAGCTCCCACTAGCACATGGCAGTACTGCAAGATGTTTCCTGCAAACACCACAGCAGCCAGACATAAAGGTTGATTTGTGACATCTGGAAACAGCTGCCTTTCACTAAAAAAACAATGAAATTCCAAATTGTGTTAAATATAACCTGCTAATGGGCTTACCTGCCATCCACAAATCATTGGCAGACATTTGGGGCCGAGATTTCCTCATATTGTCAGAAAAAAATCAAGTCATGAGTAATAAACAGGAAAGATGTTATAATTTGGAAAAGGAGGTAGCAATCAGATCCCCAAATGGGTCACTGCCAGGGAAGCCAATCAAAACCATTTGGCAGTGTGATTGTGGTTCTTTAAATATGATGGGATCCCATGTCCATGTTATGGATTCACCTATAACACTACTCTTGAATGGCTATCTCTTTTGGGGAAAATACATACAGTCCGGGACAAGAACAACCCCATAGATATCACCTAGAAACTTGGTTGAGATTGGAGTGACAATGGTGCTAACATCTTTGGGTTATTATGAATTTAGATTGGATTAAAATAAAAAAAGAAAAAAAGAAGAAAAAATGTATGTAGAATTTTTTTGATAGCTACAATTCAAAATCTGACTGGTTGGAGAATTTTGTAGGTCATTGTACAATACATTTTCCTAAAGTTTGAGTGCATGATTCCTCTGTAATGAGAGGGAAAATCTGTGCAGATGGGTGATCTGGTGTTGAAGCTAGAACCAGTGATTCAGAGCAGAAATTAACTGAATTGTTATCCACAGTGGCCAGAGTCTTAGTCTGAGGAGTGAGTACAGTCATTAGGGTGACGTGATGGACAGAAAGAAAAGTATCAGAGTCAGGGTCAAAGGGAGACCTAGGGGTAACAACATGGACAGGAGGTGAAGTAAGAAGTTGTGAGCATGGGGTACAAGGAAGGAGAGTTTAAGAGTACAGAAAGAAGGCCGAGGTGCTAAGATCGTGTGCATGTTCAATGATGGTGGCATGGCCCTAATGCGATTGGCTGGCTTCGAGTTCAAGATTATGGTAGATTAACTCTCCAACATGTCAGCTTGGGAACCAAATTTCTCAACAAGAATCCTAAAGCACAAGAAATAAAATCAAGAATCAATAAATGGGATGGTATCAAACTGAAAAGCTTCTTCACAGCAAAGGAAACAATCAAGAACGTGTACAGAGATCCTACAGAGTGGGAGAAAATCTTCGCCACCAGTAACTCAGATAAGGCATTAATTTCCAGGATATACAAAGAACTCAAAAAAACCTAACACCAGAAAAATAAATAACCCAATCAATAAATGGGCAAAGGAACTGAACAAATATTTCACAGTAGAAGAAATATGGTCAAAAGAATATAAAAAATGTTCAACATCTCTAGTAATTTGAGAAATGCAAATTAAAACCACAATGAGATTCCATCTCATACCAGTCGAAATGGCAGTTATAAAGAAAACAAATAACAATAAATGTTGGCAACAATGTGGGGAAAAAGGTACTCTCATACACTGCTGGTGGAAGTGCAAATTGGTACAACCACTATGGAAAGCAGTATTGAGACTCCTTAGGAAACTTGGAATAGAACCACCATCTGACCCAGTTATCTCACTCTTCGGTCTATACCCAAAGGTCTTAAAATTGGTGTACTACAGTGATACAACCACATCCATGTTTATAGTAGCTCAACTCACAATAGCCAAACTACAGAAACAATCTAAGTGTCCTTCAATGGATGAATGGATAAAGAAAATGTGGTATATATACACAATAGAATATTACTCAGCCATAAAGAAGAATGAAATTATGAATTTGCTAGTAAATAGATGGGAATGGGAAATATCATGCTAAGTGAAATAAGCCAATCCACAAAAAACAAAAGCTAAACATTATGTCTGATTTGTGGATGCTAACCCAAAACAAGGGAAGTTGGGGATGGGAATAATAGAAATTCACTGGAGTAGAGAAAAGGAAATGAAGAGAAAGGAGGGAGAGGAGAATAGGAAAGACAGATTAATTGGACATAGCTTTCCTAGCCTTGTATTTATATACACCACCAGGGTAACTCCACATCGTGTACGACCACAAGAGTGGGAACCTAAATAAAATGTTATACTTTATGTATGTATATTCTGTCAAAAAAAAAAAAAGATTATGGTAGATGATGCAAGTCCCCAGGTTTCCTTTTAGTGAGACTTTATACCATTCAGTGGGCTGCCTAATAACAGCATTTACTATACAGAGGAGATTATTTGGAGGATGCTTAAGCTCTTCAGTCTGGAGTTATCTCCAGTTTAATTCAATCGTTTTTCCTAGACTGCCACTGTAGCAGAGTTTGCAAGGTGCTCACCAAACATATTTCCTCTTCTTATGGAAATATATTTTCCAGAGTTTCTGTTGTAGCCATGTAACTAACAGTTTTTGAGAAAGAAGAATATGGGAAGAAGTGGTGTATACTACCTCCAGGCCTGATCCATTAAATTCTCCTACCTGTATCTTCCAAGTTCTCCTTTTGGCTTTCTAGGGTTAACATTGACTTTCATGATGACTTTGGAAGCCACATATTGAAAATAACTGACACTGAACATGGAAGGAGCCTGGATCCACTCCTTGGAGGATAGTTACCCAGCCAGGAATATTTAATTGATGTGTTATATGAGTTTATTGTTCCAAGCCAATGCAACTTGGGAGTTTGTCATATCAGCTAATGTTACTTTAGGTTACATGGCTGCCTAAAAAAGATGTTTGGATTTGAGGAAGCTCAATAAGTAATACCCCATTGTTCCTTGTTTGAATCCTGAATTCTGAGCCATTTGAAAGATCACCACTGGGGCCAAATGAAAACCAAATAATTGACTTTAACTCTTAGACATGCTGCTAAATGGGTTTGCTAATGTGCTTTGCTTCCTAGGTCCAGTCTGGACCCTGCAATGGGCATTTTCAAAGCAAATACACTGGTCTAGGTTTGCAGTGTTATTCTGATCTAAGGAAAAGGAGAGAACTGCATTCACAGTTCTTTCATAACTCAGAAGTGTGACTGATCCTTTTCACCTTCCATCTGCAGACTCTTTGTGAGTAAGGGGTGGCCCACAAGACTAAGAGTATTACTCTAGGGGATGTCTCCCTGCATATCAGCCCAAGGATTGAAGTCCATGTCTACCAACCACACATGATCTAACTGGCTTGATGCACATTCCTTTTGGAAATTGCTTTAACAGCCTGGCACTTCCATGAGTACTTTTAAGCTATCCAGAAACATCCCTGAATTTTTTTTTCCTTTTTTATCTAGTTTCTCTATTAAGGAAAGTGATTCCCTTCATTGACCAGGCTGCTAAGGGAGAGATATTTGTAAGGCAGTGGAGGGAACAGTTAGCTTCTGATCAACTTTCAGAAGTTTGGAGGTAGCCTGTCCAGGTTAGGTTATCTTCACACCTCACCCTGTCTGTACAACTGGGTGTCAATGGGTTTTGTCATTGTTCTGTGGAACATTTTTCATCATGGTTATGATTGATTTGGGTCATCATGCCAATTGCTTGTGTGAAAATTGGCTGTTAATAAGGCCCTGAAGTCAGAATAGGTGATGAGATGTGTCACCCAGTCATATAAAGAATGCAAATTTGATCTCTTACACTTATTAGAGGATCTGTCAGTTTATAAATCCTCCACTTCTTTGTTTTGTTGCCAAATGGAATGAACCATTATTACAGCTTTCATCTGGGGAAAGTACCTTGAAATTAAAGGCTGTACTCCTAAAACAATGACTGTTTCAGGGATAATTTCTTGTTCTGTTCTAATGCTGCAAGTGGATGAATCCATAAGAAGCAAAACTAAATAGCACTGACTTTGGGTTTAAGATCAGGCATCAGGACCAATATCACTTCATAAGCTATTTGGTGTGCATGAGTAACTTTGAGCTTTCTGCCAACTGCAAAGCACAATCATATAGCTATTAAGCAGAATAAGAAACATAGAAATGATCTACAACTGAGTGGGTTATCAATGAATGCAAGTCAGTTCAAACGACCAAATGATACTCCATCCTGACGGCTGTGGGTCATGGCAAGGAAATTGAAATCTTTTGAGTTCAGAGGGCAAATGGGGAACTCAACATCTGGGATACCAATGTTTTAGAAGAACTGACCCCTCAGAAATAACTGAATAAAATATTCCTTTATTGTTATCATTATTAACAACAAAATTAAAACGTCAAAGTTCTTTTACATGATATATGCCTTATGTTCTCTAAAGGTCTGTATGTTAGTTATTATTCTACTATTTCAAAACAGTTCAGAGAGGTAGATGAAAGAAGGAGATATTTTAAACATAAGTAAGCCACAAAATGTAGGCCATCCTGTGTTCTGATACTCACTGGGGAGTACAGAAGAGGCCAAATGGTTCAGACCTTGGGGTCCCCAGACAATTCCAGTGAGTTCTGAGAAAATGACCTGAGCTGACTCTCTGTGAGTAACAATGGAAAGGAACCTCTGTTCTCTGAAAAAAAAAAAAAGTCTGCAATTTGTTTTCTGCATAGATTGCAAAATTGTGATTAAATTCAAACACTTAGAAATTGACCTGTACACATGACTCTAAGAGTCTGTAACTATAAATACAAAAACAACACTGACGATTTCCCCACAATTTTATAGTTTAGAGCAGGTGCTCAAATGCTTTCAATTAGCTAAATGATTGTTGGTTAAGATGAACTAAACATGATAGCTCACAACGAAGTGTGAAAAATGTTGGGTTAATATATTTGGGCGCAGGCGTGTAGAAGCTAGTGGGGATTATTCTTGAGTTTGAGGGGCACATTACTTTTTCTTATTGCATACTGCAAAAGCCGTACACGAGAGTTTAACTGGGTAAGAGGGTAACAGGGCACTAGACTATGAAACAACACTTTTAATAACACAAGTCATGGAGAGACTGCATGTTGAAACCATACTTACATGTTTGGATCAACAGAACACAAGGTCTCTTTATTCGTTTTTTAAATGATAAAATAGGAGTTAGTAAGCAGAAACATCAAGAACATGCAGAAGAAGAAAGGTGGGTCAAACTTGAAGATCGCAGTTCGTGGAAGTAAGCAGCCCATCAATGTGGTCACCCACCTGACCCCCATGGGCCTCGGCACTGATTAGAGAACTATGTGATGTTGTCTCTTAACTATGGTTAAGAGTCTGTTTCTATACCTATAGTTATGTTTCACAGAGTAATTCAGAGGGCTATAATTCTAGACATCTGACACAATTGAGAGATTGGGAAACTCAAAAACAGTTCCATATAGCTCATGTTCACTTTGTTCTAAAGTGATTCATGAGGCCAGATCAATCTGAGGTATAGAAATATGAAATAATAATAGAACCTAGAATTTATAGGATATCTTCACTCCCAAGAGTATGAAATGTTTTCCCGTAGACTCTATTTGATTTAGGTTGATATCCTCTCCATTAACCAATGCAGGGAAGTGGAATAATTCCCATTGAAGAGAGAGATGAGCCAAGGCACAGAGAGGTGAACTGATTCACCCAGCACCCAGTTATCAGAAGAACTAGAATTTTCAGTTCACCAGTCACTCTTCCATAAATGATGATGGTCCAGATTCTTGTGAATTTTCCTGGGGCCATCAAGACCCAACAGTGCCCCAGGACTTATCTGTTTCTTCGCATTATTTTTTTAATCTCTTTGCCAGTTGTATGTATTTTCACATGAATATTTTTTGTTTCAGTGAAAGAAACAGGAGGTTAAAGGGTTTCTTTGGAAGCCAAGGAAATCATTACTGTTTTGTGGAAGGGAAGAGAACTTGGCTAATTGCCACTCTGCCACTTTAGAAATGTTGAAAAATCAGTAGCAAAGGCTTAGTTAAAGCTTAAAAGAAATAAAAGCAGAGCAATAAGCCACCTGCCATGGCTGGGGGGTGCAAGGGCAGTAAATCCAGGAGGTGGTTTTCATGTACAGTGTATAATTTGGGCCCTGACAGAGCTCAGATGAGGAATAGGCCTATATAACTATTGATCCACAGAGCTATCAGGGACATCATTTAACTTGATGGCTTGTGTTGGTCCCTTAGGATGTGGAGTCAGCTTTAACCTGAGAGGAAAAAAAATTAAAGGTAAATGAAAAGAAAAGGAGGGAAAGACCATGGAGACTCTTCTGTACCCTTGCTTTTAATAAGAAACATTTCCAAATGACCTCGATTTTCAGCTGCCTTTTTAAATGTTGGCTTATTTCATTCATTTACCTAATTACATTGAGAAATGCCTATCATCGGACATTCTATTAGACATATACAAAGATACCATCAACACCCAATTTTTGACAGTGATTACAGCTCAGGAGACAAAGGAAAACAAGGCTACCCTGGCCACAACTGGTAGCAATCACAGGTCAGTGTGACAAGCCAAAGGAGGAAATGGGATGCTGCCACTCAGCAGGAAGAGCTGCTGCCAGTCTCTTTTGGTGGAGGCTTTGTAGGGGCTGCTGTGCTTCAGTCCTTTGATCTGAGCCTGCCAATCCTTTGGGCTACAGGGCATATTCCTGAACCATGAATCTGCCTCCATACTCAGCCATCTCTGACCTTCCTGCTTTCTTTCTGAACCCTCGCTCTGGCCCACTGTACATGCTGCATTCCCACCTGTTTGCCTTTATTTTGGTTGCTGAACTCATGATTAGGTTTCCTCCTTCTGGCCTAATTGCTGGGTGCAGCTGCTCTAGCTGGCTCTTTGCACCCTCTTTGACCACAAATGAGACTGTCCTTCCAGTTATATTGCATTCGGCTGCCTTGGGTAAATACTCCACTTGGTCCTGACCACAGTCTGGAAACTCAAACCTCAGTGCATGCTTTCAAGGAGGTAACACCCCCTCTGACTTCACATCCTGCTAAAGGGTTAGAACCACACACATATTTAAAGGCTAATGGGATTAATACCTATGCAAATCCACAGCCAGTGTTTTGTTCATTTCCACCATTAATTCAAATGATTTGTTTGCAATAAACTCATGGTCATTACTCACTGTTGGTAAGAAATAAGACGCTTGCATCTCATATCCATTGACATGCATGCCTCTCTATGACTTAAGGTCTTATAATTCTTATAAAATTTGTTATTCCTTCCAGGTACACCTGGAATAAATATTTTGGATTATTTTATCCAGAGAATTTATGAATTGGAATAAAAATGTTTTGTTTCATATCTTCTAAAAAGAGAAACCTCTGCTCCTTTAGGGGCCCTGAGCCCAGGATATTTGAGTCCTTCATCTACTTCTCTGACTTCCTCGGTGCCCTCCTCGCCTGGTGGTCCTCCACCCTCATAGTCTGGTCTGATCTTAGCAGTCTTCTTAGTTCACACAATTTCTCTTATGACTCCCAAATCCAAAGATTGAGTCCACATCTTTCTCCTTGTTATTTAAACACCCAATAGGTATCTCTTCTGATTCTCATCATGAAAAAATTTCTAACAAAATATGCACAACCTGGTACTCACTATTGTCCTGATGATCCACCTGTGCCTCACTCTCCAACTGAACCCATCCCTCCCTTCCAACTTCACCTGGAATGGCCTCCTACCTTGGCTTCCCTTTTGATCCCCCCATACCCATTATTCACCCTGTACCACATTGACCACCCTCCAGCACACAATAGGTAAATTCATTTGTTCCATTCTTATTATTGGGCACCGGCTATATTCAAGTCACCAAATTATACAGTGATGAGGGAAACAAACTTGATCCATATGAAGTTCACACTATCCTCCTCATGTAACCCTTTAATGGCTCCTATGGTCTTGAGACAAAATCCAGTGCTTTAAGCCAGTCATACAAGATCTTCAAGAACTGGATTTTCTCAGTTCATCTCTAGTTACGTACCTTCTCACCTTCTGCTCTTCAGTTATATAAAACCATTTGCAGTTTTTCAAACATCCTGTGGTATTTCCTCCCTCTGCCAACCTGTTCAATTCTCTTTTCAGGTAGAGTTGCTTTCTCTCTCTTTTTGTATCATCACTGTATCGTACAGTACTTCTATTTTAGAAATACTATTTACTCCAAAGTAAGGCATGTTTGCATTTCTGTCTTTCCAATTAAATTGTGAACTACTATGTCTCCTTAATTAAAAGCATAGTTGGCACTTAGCCATAATGTCTGGGACACAGTAGGTACATTTTAGACAAAAAAAAAAAATACTCAGCTAACTCAATTCTTTTCAGAGAATTACTTAATTCTAATGGATATTCTAATTTTTATCTCATAATAATGTACACTGTCATGTACTTAATTCATCAGCAGGATAATCTTCATTAAGAGTCAGCAAACTGATGAGATCTGTTTTAGAAATGAATAATGGTTGCCTGTCTTTATCTGATTCTTTGCCTGCTTATTTGTTTTAACACCATGATTTTCAAATGTTAAAGATGCCGAATGAGGATAATTAAATAAATAAGCTGTTGATTTGAGAATGCAAGTGTAATTTTCTAACTTGTTGGTAGGCAATGGATTCATAATTCATTTTGTCAAGGACATAGTTCTTATTCTGTATACATCGCTGTCCAAGGCAATAAGAAGGTAAAAGAAAGTAGAAGGTGCAGCTACTGCTTGTAATAGAGTTAGAGAAACAAGATAAACAGGCAGTGAATTGATAGCATGATACCTGAAATGAGAAATAATATGCAAGAAACTGTAAGACAAATTCTAGGGGGTCACACTGTAGTAGCAGTCCAAGAGAAATGGGGGCGAGCAAGGAAGTCTTCTTAAATGTCTTTATCTGGTTCTTGCTCATGGAGCTAGATAAGCTAGACATGTTGAGAGTGACATCTGCTTATCTCTTTATTCTCAGTATGAAGCCTAGTGCTTGGTATATAATAGGGAGCTCTACAAATGTGGAATTAATGCATGAATAAATTAATATATTAATGGTAAATAGAGAACAAAGCCTCAGGGGTGAATGCAAGCAAAATATGGGCATTTAATTTGAACTAGGTTCGGCAAGCCCATATCTACTCCCTTGCCAATTAAGATCTAATAGTTGTGGTTGTCTGCAGCACTGTCTTTTAGGAGTGTTGGACTAAGGTTGGACTTTTACTAAGGTAAGAATTCAAATAATAGGACCTGGGAGGAGAATATAACACTGCAGCCCTCTGGCCGGGAATTTGCCACTTCTGTTCTCTAGGCAGAAGGGTTTGCTGTAACTTACTATATGAAGATATGAGATTGAGAAGTCTCTTGGATATATAACTGTATATAGATTTTTTTTTGGAGAAGGGCTGGAGCCTCCCTGTATACATACATATGTATGTGTTTGTGAGTACATGCAAAAACATGTTTTCTTCAAGCTGTCTTGCAATGCATAGTATTCACATGTCTCCATCCTGATTTGATGTGTTATTCATAAATTCCTGGAGGGTGAGCACCTTATTTCTGGACATTTTTTGAATGAAAGCATTCTTGTATTACTTCCTCTTCATGGAAGCTTAGCAGGTGAACCTAGGATCAATGGTTCAGGTGGACTGGTCTGGAATGGATTCTCCCAGGAAGTTCTCAGAGCTGGTACCCACTTTGATGCTTGAATCCTCCAGAAGAATTGGCAGAAAGTAAGTAGATGTTTGTCAGAAGATAGAAACAAAAGTCATGAGTGTTATTTATAAGGCATCCATGTATTCCCAAGGCCAGAAACAGTGCCATGGCAGAATGAATCTAAATGGTCTGACATACCAAGAAATCTGCTTCAGAGACTTCTATTGCATGCAGAAAGATATAGCATTTGACACTTACAGGGTAGCCCTGCTAAAGCTTTTGGGCTGTGTGTAGGCAGAGTCATAAAATGATACTGGAAAAAAAAAAAGAAAAAGAAAAAGAAAAAAAAACGTTACTGAAACACAAGAGGAATCAACCTGAAAGCTTGATTTTTCTCATCCTCCTTAAATCTTTGGCTTTAGAAACAACTTCTCCCCTTTATGAATGGAGTTGCTTCCAATTACACAGGACCTTGGAGCTCACCAAGTTAACATTGGGGGTGATTAGGGACCTGCATGGTTGAACATAGAGAAGAGAAAAAGACTGCTATTCCTAGGGGATCTAGTAACTATTTCTCATCTTTAAGAATTGTAGAACTTTACACATTAAATATTTAGACTAGAAAATTTACTGAGAATGAAATCAGGCACAGGTTACAGGACTGGGGTATACAGTTGGTTGAAAGGAAAACAGCATAAAAGTAAGGATGCTTACTCAGAGTCATAAGGGCATGCATTGGTGACTTGAGGATGCATTGCCACAGATTACACGTGACTAATTTTGAGAGGGTGATGAGTTTGTTCCTGTGCCATCATCTCACTATGTACTGCTTTCTCTCTGAAGTTCCCCATTGGGGGTGAATGCAATCCTACCTACACCCTTCAGCATAAGTCCAAACTGCAATTGGAACAGAAGTTAGAAGCTCCAAATTCTAGCCCAGATGCTGCTCTGCCATTGATTTACTTAAGAGATACCACTTAATCTTTTATTGCCTCGATTTCCCCATCTATAAGATAGGCACTTGTAAGGATAAAAATAAGCTTCACTTATGAAGGAGTGATGCACATTGAGATGAAGCTAGCCAAGGGAACTTCTAAGTGTGTGAGTGGAAAATGAGGAGCTACCTCAGTGGTAGATATTAAAGGTCAGGAAATGGAAGTGATTGGGAAGCAGCATGTAGGAATAAGATATGCAGAATATGGCATAAAAAATGGATAACTGCTATCAGAAGATTGTAGATGTTTGCATCAATAATACTGAAGTCAACTCACCATCTACACATGCCATACTTTCACTGATCAGCCAAGGGAAGCAGGAGGTATCCAGTGTCATTGGTGGCCAGTCTTGCTCCATTTGCCCCTATTCTAATCCAGTTTATGTGGCCACTGGCTCTGCTTCTGTGCTCTGGCCTGGACATTTTCACAAGGCTCTCAGTGTGGTTCCAAATGTTCCTTCCAGGGATCTTCTCCAGGCTTACCATGGTGGGATGCCTTATATTTGTGGCAGCTATCTCCTGACCGGGGCCTGAACTGGATTTAACTTCTCAACTTATTCTTCTAATATGGGATTTTAAAAGCATCATCTGTTTTTTTGTTGTTGTTTATTTGTTGTTATGATATTAAGGGAGTTCTGGTAGCCATACATATTGGGTTTTTGAAGACAAATGTTCTAAGATGGTATCATGGTGCAAACTGGGAAGGACAGAAGAAGAAAGAAAAACATGAAGGTAATCCTGGTTTTTCTGAATTTTCAGAGCATAAGAGAATTTGTGTAGTTTCTGGGGAGGGAAAAAGCAAAAGAATCATAAACCTTTGGGACATACAGTGGACCTGACTCTTGGGTCTCCCTTTTGAGGCAAAGATCAACTACTCAGAAAAAGATAATTCAGTGGTGGAAACCTGATGATGAATTCAGTGAAAGGATGCTATTTATAGCATGCTGTATTTCTTCAGGCTTGGAGTTCAATGCCACTGAAGCATTGGATGGTGTGGAGGTTGTATAAGGAGAGAAAGAATGCTGGACGAACATGTTGGGCTTTAATAGGGCAGCTCAGGGTCAGGGGCTCTGTTCATTCTACTCATGAATGAAAGGGCAAGTATAGAAAACACTGTGACTTTGTTTAGGAGGGATTTACTTGTGGTCACAGTTCCAGTAAAGCAGCGTGTTTTGAGGTTTGAACTTGGCAATATAAGTGGGAAGTTGGGCTGTGGCGAGTTGGAGGATGGTTTCTACTACCTGCTAAGAACTGCTTCTTTTTTTTTTCTCCCTTCTTAATTTAGAGTAGGGTAGAGAAGGGTGTTGGAATGAGGATGATCTAAAAGGTAAAAATGAGATGTAAGAAATCATTTGTGCTTAGTAATGTGTCAGTAAGTCAAATGTTTTGGTTGTGGAAAGCAAGGAGGTCGGATTACTGGATCTATATAAACATTTGGGAAGGAGACTCTATAAAAAATACCAAACAAACCAAACTTTGTTAAAAGAGATTTTTTTTTTCAATTTTAAAAAATGAAATTAAGCTCACTTGAATCTTAGTTCAAATAAAATATAAAATTTGAAACTCTATAGTGTATAGTAGTCATGTATGAAAAGAGTATACTACATACAGAGATATGGCTAAAAGCCATAATAAAAGAAAAATTTATAAGCATACATGTTTTAATTAATACAGAAGAAAGACTAAAATAAACAAGTCAAGCATTTAGTTCAAAAAAATAAAAAGCATAACAGAGAAACCAATAAATAGAAAATATTTTAATGAAAAAGGAGGGAAGAGGAAGTGGAATGGATTATTATTATTTATTTTAGCTGGTCTAAGATTGAAACCAATACTCAGTATCTTTCTCTTCTGTCATGTATTCTAGACCCCCTTTACCCTTGTCTAACAACTCTTTTGGTCTAGGTAACTTACTTGGTAGGATCCACACTGAGATCCACATGCTTGTTTTCAATCTTACTTTTTGATATGGATGGGAGATACCACACTCACCAGCTCAGTTGCCACATACCATGTACTTGAGGCCACGTTGATCTACTCTAGAGAAGGTAAAACATATGACATAGAAACTGCAATTACAGCTAAGTTTGGTGTTATCTGTTGCCATCCTCCAGAATCTATCAGGTTTTTATAGAGGCCAGACTAATGAATTAAACAGGAATACAATGGGATCCACCACCCCTGCAACCTAGTTTATGATGGGTTTTTAGAGGTAGAAATAATCTCTATCATTATCCTCAGTACATGACAGTATATTTTATTTACATTTTTTGGTGGTGCTAGGGATTGAACCCAGAACCTCACTCATGCTAAGCACAAGCTCTATCACAGATCTATACCCCCAAACTCTTTATTTATATTTCTTATTTGGGAAGGCATGGGTTCAGAGGCTTCCCTTTGACTTATCCCCAAATAGTAACTCTTAACTACAAAGTGTAAGGGGCCCACGTAAGAATTTTGCCAACTAGCAGATATGTCTACTTCAATTGTACATTTGGGGTCCAAGGAAATTTTCATTGCATGTTTCTCTGGATCTAGTGGGTCTATTGTGAGCAAGGTTATGTCCAGGTCTCCACTGATTACTCAGCCCCTGTGTTCAACTCTCCATGAAAAGTTGATGTATTCCATTTCCTCCAGTGTACCACTACCACAGTAAGTGGTGTGAGGTGCCTCTGGAAACAGATTGACAAAATTATTCTTGTGCATACTTGCTTTGGTGTTGCAATGTCCTTTCTTACCAGCACCAAGCTTCTCCTTCATTTGGTGGGTTGTGACCTAACCCAACAAACAAAACTGGCTCAGGTTCAGAAATTATACAAGGGATTACACTGTTTTATTAGAATTTCCCCCTTGGCTTCCCCAATCATCTACCTGTGATTTCTTTGATTGTTTAGATTGAGCACTGCCCTCATTGGCTGCCTATCTGTTTTGCCTCTAGCTTGCCATGTTCCGTTAACCATCTACACAGCTCTTCCTGAGTCAGGTACTCCTTCAGGTACTCCTGAATGCCACTTATGACTTGCAGTTCATTAGGGTCATTGGGCCTGCAATGGACTGAGTGTTTTGTCCCCTCAAAACATAGGTGTTGAAATCCTAACCCCTAATGCGATGGTCTGCAAGTGAAGGTGGATTCCTCATGAATGAGATTAGTGCCCTTACAAAAGGGATCTCAGAGAGTTCCTTTGCCTCTTTCTACCATGTGAGGATACAGAAGTAAGACAGTTGTGTATGAACTAGGAAATGGGCCCTCTCCAGACACAGAATCTTTTGACATCTTGATCTTGGTCTCTCTACCTCTATAACACGAGAAATAAATGTTTGTTGCTTAAATCACTCAGTTTATAGCATCACCCACTTTATAGCATCTTTTTAACAATAGCCATGACAAAGAGAGTGGCTTTCTTGCCTCTGACAATTAAGTATCACTGCCACAGTGATCAGCAACTCCATTTTGACTAATGGCATATATACCTTTTTAGTTGTAATTGAATATTTATTTATTTATTTGTATGTGGTGCTGAGGATCGAACCCAGTGCCTTGCACATTCCAGATGAGCACTCTGCTGCTGAACCCCAGACCCTGAACTTTATTTTAATAGCTTCTTGGGACTATAGTTTATCTAATCCCTTTGCAAACGCAGTACACGATCAGCCAAATTACATTGTAACTTGATCCTCGTTCTTGTTTTTTTGACCCGCAGGGGTAGGGGTGGAAAAGCTGTTGCCTTATAGAACAGAGGCTTCTTCATCACCTTTAAGCAAGGGGGTAGTGACTAACATGAAGCAGTAAGACACTGCTGTAGGCCCCCAAAGCTCAGGTGGATCTGGAGAGTAAAGATTTTTAAGTGCATTTACCCAAAAATCTGTCTCAAGTCTCAGGCCACTCCTTCCCAATTGGGGTCCTGACCCTGGAAGAACAGACTTATTGAGGCTGAGAGCTCAGCTTTCTCTGGAGTTTTGCTACTCTCGTAATTAAGTCTTGAGCTTGATCCTTATACCCCTCCTCCCCCAGGAGTTGAGAAGATCAGAACCTCTTTATGTTGCCAAGGAGGTCCTCTGGTTTTCACACTTAGCTTTCAATTAGTGATTAATTACCCTTAGCCTTTTCTTGTCTTTCCCCCACAGCGTCAATGCCACTCAGCAACCACTGGATTTCATTGTTCTTGTAATTAGTACTGTCTCAGAACCTAACACATACGCTGTAGCGCCTGCCAGTGCATTTTCTTCCAAGAGCATCCTGTCCCAGGATGTCACTGATAAAAAGTTCTAACAATGGCACTGCTACTGCATGCCTAGAGTTTTCAGTGACCCACCTGCCACTGGGGATGGGGTTCTCATTGCCAGCTCGGTGGCTGGTGATCCAGTTTCAAAATTGCTCTTCAGTTCAGTCTTTTTCCTCCGATCACCCTCAGCAACAATTGCCTTAAGACTGGTTCTCAGGAAAATAGACTCTAAGAGGGAGAATTCCCTGCAGGACATGGATTGATAGGTGTTCTCAGGATCAGTAGCTTTGGGGGAGTGGAGGGAGGGGTGAAGGGTGATGTAGCTGTTGTAAGAACCTTGTCTGCTTCCTGGAAATGGGAGTCCTGGAGCTGGGTTGGTTCCTTAGCATTTCCTGGCCTTGAAGCAAGGGGTTTGGATCTTGATACCTGCAACTTACTAGTCATTGGGTATAGGGTGTGTGGAGAAGTGAACCTTTGGGCAAGGTAGCTCACCTCTGCTAAGGGCAGAGAGAGACTCAACTCTGTTGTCCATTAATACCTAGAAGCTGAGGAAATGCCTGCCTAAGCCCACAGTGAGGGTCTGAGGTGCACTTCACAGTGCATATTGCAATACCCCAGTAATCAATATAATGGGGAAGACAATCCATTAATGATACCAGCTGGAAATATAAAATGTGTTCATGTAAACTAAATTTAATTAGAAACTAAGAACTTATTTGGAAAACAACAAGTCTTTATTAAGAAACATTAATAACTTATTGAAAGAAGAAACATCAATATATAAATGAAGTAGTTACTTCATTTCTGAGTAGGAAGACTTAATAGTAAAAATGCCAATTCTTTTCAAATTAACAGGATAGAATATCCCAAGAAAGACTCAACTATATATAAGATGTTTAATAAGACAAAGTATGGTAGTTAAAAGCACTGAGGAAAAGAAGGAATATTTAATAGGTGGTTTTGAAACAAATAGCTAGCCATTTGGAGCAAAAATGAGGTTTTCTACTTTATAACATTTACCAAATTAAGTTCCCTGTGAACTCACTGTTTAAATATAAAAAAGAATCAATAAAAATACTAGAAGAAAATACAGATGCTTGTCTAAAAAAAAATCATCATTTGTTGGAGAAGACATTTAAGGCATAGCCAAGCCAGATTGTACACAAGAAAATAATAATATAATTAAGTTTGCTAAGAAGACTGTTCATTAATAAACATAATGGAAATTTAAAACCAGTGAGGAACTAGAAGTAAGTTATTTGTAAGAACAGGGCTACTACCATTATTAAGGTATAAAAGACTCCTATGATTTAAAAAAAAAAGACAATCACCAAAGAAATAAAGTCTATAAAATATTTGAGCAGATAATTCACAAAAGCAGAAATGAAAGTCAATAAATATTTGGAAAATATTATTACCTACTAGCAATTAAATGAGATTATTAAAAGTAACAAATGATAACATTTATCACCTATCAAATTGGATTTTTTTAATTGTAATGCCTACAATGGTCCTGAATGTT
Organism: Marmota marmota marmota; assembly: GCF_001458135.2. Lineage (NCBI taxonomy): Eukaryota > Metazoa > Chordata > Mammalia > Rodentia > Sciuridae > Marmota > Marmota marmota. Next base: position 6,997,575 of record NW_025999977.1, on the reverse strand, counting down.
GAATGTACACATGCTCATATCCAGAGAATCTAAACTGATAAATTTAGAGAGTGTGAAGCTCATATGGAAAGTGAATCTGTGATCTATATTCCAAAATTCCATTCGTATCCTTTGATCAAGCAGTTTCATTTCTAGGAATGAGTCCTAAATAAACAGTCATTGATATGCTCAAAGATTTTCCTATAATGATGTCCACTATGCAATTATTTTTTGACACAAAATATTGGAAACAACCTAAGTCTGACAATCGGCACTTGTTGTTTAAATAAGAGCTTATCATCTACAACATGAAATACTACATATGCTTTTTAAATGATGTTGTAGAACAATATTTAGTAACAGAAATATGTGCATAGTAGAATGTTCAGTGAACTTAGCAAGCAATAAAACGCAGTGCTCAAATTATCCCATATTTTTGCAAGTGCAGAGGAGAAAAAATAAAACCATGTAAGTTTACACTCCCAAATATTGATCATGATTATTTCTCATTGGCCAGATTTTGGATAAATTCAGTGTTTTTCTTTTCGATATTCTGTATTTGTTGCAATGTTCTATGAATCAGTTGCAATGAAAACACTAAAGTAAATGAAAAAGTTTTATGCAAGGTTAATTTAGATTTCACTCTGATGCTATTCTCATGACTTTAGAAGGATTAACTTAACTGAGAAAAAAAAAGAAAAGAAAAGAAATCATAGAATAGGGTTGGCCTCTCAGCTCCCTCTTGAATGAACTTGGATTTTTAAAGATGTACCAATATTTCGAAGAATAAGCTCTAATTCAGAGCTGTCAGAAAGGGAATGTCTAGCATTTTTTTAAAAGAAGATAATAAAAGGTAAAAGTTTAAGATCAGAAAGCTAAAGTCTAAAGTGGACCATGGGTTCCAAAATGCTTACTATGGGGGAAAAGGATTTAAAACTAAGCATGGAATTAGAAGAAAAGCAACCCTTTGGCTATGTGCTTGGTGGCACTGTTGATGAACGATGGGTGCAGTGCAAACTCTTGACAATGCTGCTGGTTTGCAGTCACCTTTTCTGCCAAAGGGAATGATGCTGGGGCTGCAAAAGGAAGAAGAAATCATGTTTCATGTGTAGGAAGGATCTGTGGCCCAGTGCAAATGAATAGACCCAAGGACCTCTCTGTTTGGGATGAATTCTAATTGCTGGCTGGAGTAGACACATTTCTGAGAAGGCAGGTCTGCCAGTGACCCTGGACCAACAGTGGAGGAGATGTGAGGGGGGCCAGCGGATGGGAGATGGGCAGGCACACTTCCCTGTTGCAAAAAGGAAAGAAAGGTGAGGCCTTTAGGCTGCAGTCTGGTGAGCAAGATTCTCAAGTCAATTATTACAGGGGAGGTTCTGAGGAAGCCCAGAATAGGAAGCAAATAAAGGTGAATGAAGGGGTAGGGATAGTGAACATCAGAAAGCAAATGAGAGTCACTTGTTGATGCTTTGCAGGTGACAAGGCATGAGAGAAGACCAAGGAAGGGCTACAGTGCCACCCACACACACCTGGAGGTAACCTATGGGATGGTTATGAGAGAAGTGGAATAAAGAAGCAGTTCCAGATGTAGTTGTTTTCAGGGAAGATGCAGAAATTGTTGAAGTGCATAAGGAGTCTAAGGGTAAGAATGAGTTGGAGAAGTCCAGAAGTGCCCCCATGACTGAGGGCCTCCTGATCTGCAAGACACTGTTGAGGCTGATGATTGTCTGATCCATTTCTTGGCCGTTCTTTTTTATTGTTGTTGTTTTAAGACTCTGTGCCTCTGTATTTTATTAAAGCCAGGGGTCTCCCTTATTCAAGATGAGGGCTAAGGGGGCATTTTGGCCAGGATGTAGGGCGTGGGAGATGTTTTGGACAGGCTCCCTAGAGGGTCAAGGGATTCTAAATAGATTTTTTTTTACATTGTTCTTTTTAGATATACATGACAGTAGAGTGTATTTTGACATATTCTACATGGAGTATAACTTATTCTAATTAGGATCCTATTCTTGTGGTTGTACATACTGTAGAGTGACATTGGCCATGTATTCACATATGAACATAGAAAAGTGATGTCCGATTCATTCTACTGTCTTTCTTATTCCCACCCGTCCTCCCTTCTGTTCATTCTCTTGTCTGATCCAATGAACTTTATTCTCTCCCCACCTTATTGTGTGTTAGCATCCACATATCAGAGAGAATATTCAGCCTTTGGTGTTTGGGGATTGTCTTATTTCACTTAGCATGATAGCCTCCAAGTCCATCCATTTACCAGCAATTTTGACAATTATTTTTGATGGGTCATAGGAGAAAGACAAAGCAACAAGCACAAAAAAGAAGCTATAACAACCTTTAAAGAAAGGTGGAAGCTATTCTCAACTCCCAAGTTTTAGCATTTGTCCTTCCCTTCCTTCCTTCCACTATCAAATATTTATTAAGCGATGACTATAAACAAAGCATTACACTAAACACTGGGCATACTCATTCATTTAACAAATATTACTAGGCCCTAAGGATTCATCAGTGACAAAGACAAGCAATAGGTTCTGTTCTCATGGCGCTTAAAGTTTCGTGTGATGGTGAGGGGGTGGGGGGGCAGAGACAATGATCAGCAAATGAGTATATAATCTGTACAGTTGTGCCCTGTGCCATGAACAAGAGTGAATCAGAGCAGAAAGATGGAGACAGGGGGTGAGGACTGCAAGGAGTGCTGCTGCCAATAGGACCTCTGAAAAGATGACATTTGAACAAAGAACCGGAGGAATTGAGGCCCAGGCTGTGCAAAGATCCAGAAGCAGCAATGTCTTAAACTGATACTTGAATGAGAATAAAAGTTTGCTGTTTAGACAAAATAGTAGAGGGAAAATCTGGGGGACAGAGGGAATGTTTTATGAAAAGTGTCAATGGTAGGATAGAGCATGATTTATCTGAGCAACTGAAATAATTCGGTTTGGAATATGATGTCAAAGCAGTCAAAGAGGAGCCTGAGGATAAGAAGGGGCTGACACGTGGACAGCCTTGTAAGTCCTGCTCAGACGCCATTCTAATGACGATGAGGACTCATTGAGAGTTTTCAGTAGGCTAGTTAAAATGATCAAATTTTTTATTTTAGAGCTTAATGGAGAGATGATTGCAACTGGAGGTGGACAACGGGAGAAACAGGGAGAGCACTTTGAAAGCTATTGTGGAAATTCAAGGAAGAGTTGGTGGTGATAGTGATAGTGAAGGTCAAAGGAAGGAGACAGATCAAGAGATGAACAGGGGGCGAGGGTGAGAAAGGAGAGGACTCAGAATGACCTCAGATCAAGGTGCATGGTGGTATATTCACCAGGCAGGACCAGCAAGTTTTGTGATGAGAGAAGAAGTTGGTGAAGGTGAGGAATTCAGTTATGAAAACTGAATAAGTTCCAAATACATCTGGGTCACCAGGTGACAGCACCAAGTAATTTATAAATATGAAAGTCAGGACATGTGACCAGGTTAGATATCAAAATATGTTGCAAAGACCAAATGCCTAGGTTTGGATCCCTGTTTACTCATCTTTAACTGAGCTGGTTAGATTAGATTTCATAGGTTTCTTTTAACTTGGCGGTCCTGTCCTGGGGGTGAAAAATAAAGACTGAGTTTGTGAGAAGAAAAATTTTGGAAGGATTCTTCACCTAAATAAGTAATTTCATTTTGAAGTTGACGGTCTTGAAGACTAACATCAACTTATCTTTGTAGCCACAGAAATAGAATCAGGGCAAGGAGGGCCTTGGAGATACTCCATACACAAATCACAAGGAAATTCAATGCAAGTACTAAAGAGTATAGCCAAGAAAAGGGGATTGTAAAGAGATGACAAAGCAAAATATCTTGTGAAATATGTGAGCATAATTTGATCAGGGTTACTGGAGTACAAAAAGAGAATAAACAGAAAGAAATTTAAAAGGGAAAATAGTTGAGATACCTCACTTATGAATAAAGATTCTCAGAGGTGATGGAAATGCAAACACCTGTAGCTACAGTAACGACGGCAGTAATAAAAGTTGTGAGAGAGGCAGAATTGACCTGGAGGGGAGTGAAGCTTTTAGAGAAGAGGAAAGAGTGAGGCTCTGGATGAAGAGAAAGATCATTCAAGGCTATAAGCAACTGGCGTGTAACATTTAGAGAAATAGAGTCAGCTTGGTAGTGTTAAGATGACTATAAACATGTGTCACATTGATGGGCTTTATCAAATGTGACGATAGAGATGAGAGAACTTGGGACACGTTACAAGTGTAAGCTTAAATAGTAACCAGTTACTATTCAAGCTTTTACGGTTAGTGAAGAAAAATACTCTTTTTGATGAGAATACCTTGTTCTCCTCTACTTAAAATCTCAAAGGAACAGCTCAGTCAAAGAAAGGTGTGCTTGCTTCCCACATGATCCCCGGAGAAAAAAACGTGTTTGTGTGCTACAAGTGTGGAAATTTGGGCAATTTATTCCAGATAATTTAGGACAATGATATTCAGGTTCCTCTGTGTGTCTTAGCCAGGTCTATGGGGACCTACTGGATCTGTCAATTCTGTTAAAGTCTCAGTTTGAAGATTGTTTCATTGCTGGGAGTGCCTTTGATAAATCAACAACGGTCTTAATACCCTAGACAAGAGCAAATGTGATTCGAAGGGAAATAACATGGGAAGGCAGGAGTCGGGGAAGGTGTCATCCTTCTTCGGGGTTTCCCAGCTGACAATGATTCAGGTCAACCGAGAGAGGCTGTGTGGTGGGGGAGGGAGAGAGGAAGGAAGGAAGGCAAAGAAAGATCTGGATTAGATTCAGTGGAAGGCAAGCACATACCACATGTGTATTTTTGCCATTAGACAGTTAACATAGTTAATCAGTTAACAGGATTTTTCTCTGTAGCAGAGCATAAACTCCCTGAGGCTGAACTGGAAAGTCTGGATGGCTCTCAGTGTGGGTTCCTCTTATCTCCATCTCTTGGCTCCTAACTGAGCCAGTTTCTCCTTAGCGGCGTGGTGACTGCCTCGTGGCATTATTTATGAAGAGAAAAACCTACTCTTGCCTTCCAGGTTTTCTCACACAGATGCCTCTTAGCTTCTCCTTATGCTCACATTGTAGTCTTCTGCCTTTTCACCATTTATTTTTTAACATTTGTAATGTGCACATTTTACCTTAAGAATATATATATTTTTTCTTCAGAATTTACCCCTTTTAGAGGATGTTCTTTTATCTCCTTGCCATGTTTCTAGAGAATGTCTTTTCTGTCTTTTTTCCTTTCCATGTTTTCATTCTCTGTCCTCTTATCTTTTCTCCCTGCAAAGCTGGATGGTCTAGATTGGAAGGTTAAGGCCTATAGTGAATTCATTCCTCATCCTCCTCTGCTCCTTTTTCCCACTTGGATCCCTGAGTCAAACGTCTGGGCTGTAAGAGGTTCCTTGGGGGGACTGGTTCCCTCTCTCCGAGGTTGCTGAATAAAGTTTTACATGTGGCCGGCACATGGTTGCATGTTCTGCCTTTGCGTGGGATTGGATGTTGATTGACAAGGCACCAATAGCAACTCATTTCCTATTCCCAGAGCTCGGCTCTGCTGTGTTCCTTACCAGGTGGCAAAGGCTGGACTGAAGGCCTGGAGAATCTGGGAGTGTCTGGGTGCGTTTTGATATTTAATGTTGTTCTGATTCATTTGAGAGGCAGGGAGGGAAGACCGTGGGTGGTACAGAGCCTCTGGGGTGTAAGTGACACTCTGAAAGCATTCCCTTCTTCCTCTGCGGCTGCTCCCTGATCTAACAGAAACAGAGGGCTGTACAGAAAACTCTTCAGCTTTCAAGTCTATTTGGTGCGTTTGGGGAATTGAAGGAGGGGGGCACTCTTACAAGCTCGTAGAAAGACCCCCAACATTGAAAGAAGAGAAAACCCTTTAAAATATCTGAAGGCAAATTAAAATAAATAGGGCCACCTGGCCTTTTTCCCCTCCTGACAAGATTTTTCATGTAGCCACACAGGCTCGATGATTGTGCCCCAGAGTCTTGAGGACTCCATCCTTGACGGACTCAAGACAGGGACTCAGAGCACTGTGCTAATGGTGCTGACCCCCAGAGAAGAGATAGCGAAGGATCATCCTATGACCTTGTATAACCCTCTCCTCATAAGCCATGTTTAATCACACCTAAGGTGTTTCTGATATATTATATCCCATTATTATATGTTCCTCTAAGGAAGGGGGAAATGTTCCTGTTAAACTATAATATGCCACTGATTGTAAGGTTCTTTCTGAGTTTAGATATGTTAGTAGGTTAAGAGACTTAGAATAGGTCAAGCACAGTAAAATGCATCTTTGAATTATAAAAGGACAGGGGGACAACCTGCTTTTCATCCAAAAACAGTAAGTGGCAAGCCTAGCCCTTCCTTGGGATTGTCTTTACTGGCTGCGTAAACCTGAATGGCCATACCTCACCTGGTTGGTGATTAGACGTGGCTCTGCCTTCTCTAAGTCTCCTATGTACTTTGGAAAGTTAGACTTGTCTCTTAATCCCAGAATGAGCAAATGTGTTCAGCAGATGGTGTATGCTTTTCAGACATCTCCATCTTGCTGAATCCAATGCAGCCCAGTTATTCTGCTCCCCAACACTGTGTGGACAGTCACCCTCTAGTGACTGTCCAGGCTATACTATGGAATCCAGTGTGTGTGTGTGTGTGTGTGTTTGGGGAAAAGTTCTACAAACTCCTTTCTTTTTTATCTTCTCAATTTGAAACTTACCTGTCCTGGGACTCCTTCCCATAGAGACCTAATATTAGATTAGGTCATCCTTTCCAAGAAACACGTTTTAAGGATCATTGAGATTTTTGTTGGTCAAAGTGCATTTTCTTTTTGAGCTCAGAATCCTCCTTCACAGAACTCTTGCTGGGCTGGACTGGAGGTGACATAGGAAAGAAGCCTATTTTTCAGCTCTGAGGTAGGACTCCATGGTTAGGGAAATTTATCAGCTGACATATTTTCTCAGTTTGGAGCACATTCAGCTCTTTTCTACTGGAGACCTCTGGATCCATTAGATTAAGGCAAAGAAAATAGTAAGAAAGTATATGGAATCTTGCTTTTAGAAGTATCTGTCTACATGCACGACACATTTGTCAGAACTGAACACTGGGGAAAGTGATTTTGGAGACTGGCAGGTGCTTGTCCTATCTGGAGCTCCCCTGGGCAACACAGAGAAATGAATGAAGGAAGACCCTGGGTTAAAGGATGATTAAAGGCTTGGTGTATATGTGGGTGTTCTGTGTGTAGCAATGTGAAGAATGGATTAAGAGGATCTGATGGATCACCTAAGAGACTCATCAGGTGCTAGGGGCATTGTGGTGGAAAAGGTGCTCAGGAGCCATCTCTGACCAGGCCAGAAGGAATGCAGGTTTGTTTAAATAAGAGCTCCCAGGCAATGTGACATACAGATACCAAGTGTCTGGCATATTCTAGACGATCTTGTGTGAGGAATACCAATCTGTGATGGAGAGTGAGTGCTAAAAATTCCCTGGTTCCAAACAGCTGACAACTGGGGTGTGGGAGGCACCTTCTTAGTAGTGGATGCCTGCAGAAGGCCCATGTGGAGTTTGTAGGGAACAGTTCCATGCTTGATGTTAACTTATTGTAGCTGTGCTAGTTAGTTTACCGTTGCTGTGAAAAATACCTGAGATAACCAACTTAAAAGGAGGAAATATAATTTAGGCTTCACAGTTTTAGAAATGTCAGTCTGTGGTTGGTTGTCCCCATCACTTCAGGCCAGGGATGAGGCAAAATATCAGGATGGAAGCATGTGGTAGAGGAGGCTGCTCACCTCATGGTAGCCAGAGAGGCAAGGGCCAGGGTGCCAACATCCTCTTCAAGTCATACCCCCAATGACTTAACTTCCTTCCGCTAGGTCACTACCTCCCAACAGTGGCATCAGCTGGGGACCAAAACTTTCAACACATAGGCCTTTGGGGAACATTTAAGATCCAAGCCTTAACAGTACCCATTTTATAGATGAGGAATGGAGACCTGGAGATGTTCTTTAATTTGTCTGGGTCACTTGACTGGCAAAGACTTATAATTTACTTAGAGCCAGTATCCACACCAGACAGCATCCAGAATCCACACCCTGAATCAAAATACGGTATTGTCTCTCTAATTACTATTCCACTGGGCAGAAAGAACTAATCCCCCAAAAGAGAAGTATAAAGGAGAGGGGAGCTTCATGGGTTCTAGCTCACTGGGATGATGATTAGCAGTTCTCTGTGATGGACCAAGTGGTTCTCCTCTAGCTTCTGAGAGCAGGACCATGGTTTCCACCTATTTGCATCCCATGAAAAGCACAGCCCTTCTCGATATGAAGAATGAGAGACTGAGAGAATGAATGATGGCTACACTTTTGTACGTGTGCATGTTTACACCTGGCATCAGTCTGGTTTTGAACCTTAAACTGGAAGAGGAAAAAAAATGCTGCTCCAGTTAAGGAGGGACACATTGCTATGTCCCTAGGTCCCAGATGCTCTCAGTACAGTAACAGTCAACATTAAGGACCCTCGTCCTTCCAAAGAACTCAAAGCTCGTGACTTGGTAAGCCTTACCCACCCTCCAGTTTCTCCACCAAGGCTTCCCAATCTTCCTCCTTCCATGAAGCTTGCTTCCTGCTTCCAAGAAGCATCTCCTTCTTTGCTTTCTCTCAGCCCTTCTGCATGCGTTTCATGTAACTTCAACATGGAATGATATTAATTCTAACGAATCCTATAAAAGAAGTAATTCGATGAGTTACACAGGAACTCTCCAGGAGAGGGAGGGTGTCATGTCTTATATTAGGGTTTGTGAGGTTATCACCCAATGCCCATGGGTGAAACAATGCAAGAAGATCTGGAGGTGAAATGATTGGGTTGTGAGAGCCTTAACTCAATCAGGGAATTAATCTCCTGATGGGATTAATTGAGTAGTAACTGAGAGTGGCTAGTAGGGTGTGGCTAGAGTAGGTAGGACACCGAGGTCATGCCTCTGGGCTATATGTTTTGTATATGGCAAGTGGAGTCTCTCTCTCTCTCTTCTTGATCATCACGTGAGCCAATTCTCTCTGCCACACTCTGCTACCATGATATTCCATCTCACCTCAAGCCCCAAGGAATGGAGCCTGCTGTCTATGGACTGAAACCCCAATAAATTTTTCCTCTCCTAAAATTATTCTTTTAGTCACAGCAGTGAAAAAGCTGACTGAAATATCTTATTTCTTACATTCATTGCTTGGGTTCTGGTTTGACCCAGAATGGATATTTGACAGGTACCATTTGCATTCAACTGAGTTGAATATTTCCTCCCAATATGTAGTAGGTGAACCAAAGTAGTCTCAGAAAGCACCAAAGCATCAAGCCAGGATTATTGTAATACCTGCTGCTGATCTTTGCTTAGAGAAAAGAAATCTGGACTTTGTTGCTCTGATGTTCATCACCTCCCTAATAATAATTGCACTTATTAACCCGCTTTACTATAGGAGGGATGAGGTCATCCAGTTTTTTAGTGGATGACCTGAGAGTATAGTCCAGTCTTCCTGGCTCTTAGCCCAGTGCTTGTTCCTCTGTGATTCCATCAGAGTCTTCACCAAAAAATAATGGTAACCAACAGAAATTACAAGTAAACATATGAATTACCGATATGTTAGGGTAGTGATTCTGGGAATCTAGTGGGGGAGGGCCACATGCCACCAGAAGTGGCTTGTGTTCTTATTTAAAATACATATTCCTGGGCTTATCCTTAGAAGGAATAAATCAAAATACCCATGGGACAGCCCAGGACTCTGCATGCATTTCTCAGCTAATACTCACACCCTTGAATCTGGTGCACCAGCTGGTCAAATGTTTTCCTACAGTAGCAATAGTTCATTAAATGAACTTTTTACACTCCAAAAGGTCTTAGAAAATAATTGAATTCCATCCCTTTGGTTACTTTCTTATGAGGCCTTTCTTTTCCTTTGTTACTTCTCATCTTTCTGGACATTTAAAATGACATTTAAAAGGAATAAAATAAAGGAATAATGCATTTTTTAAAATATCAGTCTTCTTGCACTTGCAATTTGGCCTGATCCATCCATATATATATATATATATATATATATATATATATATATATGAAAACAAATTATATATAGGTATATATAACAATTTATATATATACATATGCATATAAGTAACTATATATATAGTTTTTCTATACATCACAATTGTTTTCAACTTTTAGCCTGATACAATTGCAATAGATACTATATGTATGTAAAGGATTCCCTTCGGTAGCTGGCTCACCTAAAATGGGAAATGCTGCATAGAAGTGATTTGGAAAAGAACAAGGTTGGAAGAAACTATCCATCTGTACTGATTTCCTTTTTAATGATGCTTCAATGATCTTTTTTTCTCATAGCCCCTGAGGTTTGCCATATGGATTTTTTTTTTATTTTTTTGGCACCGGGTATTCAACCCAGGGACACTTTAGCACTGAGTCACATTCCCAGCCCTTTGTGTGTGTGTGTGTGTGTGTGTGTGTGTGTTTTATTTAGAGACAGGGTCTCACTAAGATGCTTAGGGCCTTGCTAAATTGCTGAGGCTGGCTTTGAACTTTAGATCCTCCTACCTGAACCTTCTGAGCCATTGGGATTATAGGAGAGTGCCCCTGTACCCGGCTCCCATAAGGATTTTAATGTAAATCCTGAGAGCTGCCCTGACCAGAATAGAATTTATAGAGAGGCATCATAAAGAGTGTCCAAAGAAATGAATCTTTGCAATGGGTTCCTTCTTGTCTTTCCCACTTTGGTTCTATAGGACATATTCCTTCTTCTACCTGATTTGCAGACTCTGCTTTGTGTCCAGGTGCCTGAGGACTTGCTCATGATATCTCTTCAGGTATGTATTTTGCCAACTGTAAAATGGTTATATTTACATTCTACCAAAGCATCTTCAGTGATACTACAAGTTCATCTTTTTTTATATCTGTACTTACAATACACTGATAAATAGAAGTTTGAATTTCTGCCAGGAAGGTATAATCAAGCCTGGCTTGTTGCCTGTTCAAGCCCAATTTTTTCTCTTAGAGACATTTTTCAAATGGGATTAATATTGCAGTCTCAAACATTGAGATTCTTGTGGCTAAAAGCAGATACTAGAATCTGAATTTAATTTTATAGATTATCTGGTCTACTGGGTACAAATGAAGCCCTAGAAGATAAAAAAGATTTTCCAAAGCCATTCAGCCAACCAGTGGCACAGCTGGTGCACTGACTCTCCAGGCTTCTAGTCCAGTGTTCACCTCAGAAGAGCACCAGAAAGGGGCTCATCTTTTCTGTGGCAGATCTTTTTAGTATGCTCATGAGTGGTGAGGGGTGGAAGAGACCACATCTGGGTTCCCAGGCATCCATGATTCAGGTTGAGAGGATGACATCCTTGGGGCAACAATGCACCTGTGTCTTTGCTTTTTTTTTTTCCCCAGGACAGATACAGAAACATTTTTTTAAAGCAAATATTGGCCATTATACAAGTCGTACTGTACAATGTCTTTTCGACACATTGTAAAAATTACAACATAAAAGCAGTTTGTTTTTCACTTCTTCACATTTCTCTATGATACTCTAATTGGCAAGAGTCTGTGAGCCTGTTAATATTAGCTGTGCAGTACTGGTACAGCTACCTACCCTCTCCATGTTGTTGGTCTTCCTCTTTCAAAAGAGGCGGAGGAGACCTACTCCAAGCATACAACACTGTTGCATTGAAGAAATAAGATAACTGTCGTGATGATATTTCAAAAATTGGAAGAATTATATGAGAATTCCTGAGATCGGACACAAACGTTACAGATTTCAAGAGTCTAACAGACATTCTGGGAGGGCGGAGAGAAGTGCTAAGGAGTGGTATTGGTCAAATTATATTGTCATATTGTATGCATGTATGAATATGCAACAACAGATCCCATCAGTATGCACAGCTATAATGCACCAGTGGAAAATGTGGGAAGAAAACGAGTACAATAACCCTTTAAAAGAAGAGTGAGCAAAAACTTGTAAAAGACAGGAATAAGCAGAAGAAGACTATCATTCATCCTCAGTTTACAGCTTTAACATGGCCTGGCTGGAGGTCCCTATTATGGGTGAACAGATGGGTGGCTCTGACCATACAGCATTCTCAGTTATTTCTTGGCTCTCACTGGTCAAAGTTCAAAGTATAACATCTCTCTAGGATATTTTATTTTCCTTATTCCCTGTTTCAGAAGTGGAAAGCTCCAGAAGGGTGCAGTGATTGCCCAATGACATAAACTTTTCCAAAAGATTCAGAGAGCCAAAGTCAACTTGGTGAGAAAACAAATAAAGAAAATACTAAAATAACATTGAGGGCAGAGGCCCCTGTGGAATCTGCCAAAAAGATATGAAGTTTTATTAGAATAATTATTTTAATTGAATTATTATTTTAAATCAATTAAAGGAAAGGATTTCAATGGAAGGATGCCAAATCTTATGCATGGGATCCATTTGTTGGGCAGAGTGTTGGGAGCCCAAATGATACGTGTGACTGCTGGGTACACTCATGCCCTCTTTAATAAATACTCACACACAAAACCTCTCACAATTGATCTTCACACCCAGGACTGCAGACCTCAGCTCTGTTGAGCCCTGTAATGGGATAACTCAGGGTGATTATGTGGTTTAGTAAATATCCATAAATTAAGGGCAGTGTTTGAAGGCTGCCAATAACGACCTCAGTTTCCCAGTATCCCCCAGAGGAGTGAATTAATTCTTTTAAGAGTTCGGGGCAAAGGCAAGCCAGGACAGAGAAGATTAACTCCTTCTCTTTCTCCTCTTCCATAATTGGTTACCTTCCTGGTCCCTCCAAGGGCACTGGAAGTGTTTCACACAATCTCTGGGTCTCGACAATAATGTACTTCGAAAGGAGGCTGATTACGTTGACTGAAATCCGTCTTGGCAGAAGGCCTTTGCTGCAGCTGGTTCCATTTACATTTTGTATTTTTGGAGCTTGTGCCTGTTCCAGGGAGGGATGGGATAATTGATTTAAATCAAATTATGAAACGCGATACTTTGAATTCCTAAAAACATGTTTCCTGGCACTGCCTTCAGCAATAGTGCCTCGCAGGTATGGTAGAATGGGGATGGGTGCGTCTGCCCCTCTTCAACTGTGTGTGTGTGTGTGTGTGTGTGTGTGTGTGTGTGTGTGTGTGACTTCAGATTCCTCCCTTACTGCCTGGAACCCTGTCCCCAGGCTCTCTTAGGTGAGAAGCCGTCATCACGTGGCTGCCATTCCTCACGCCAAACACAGCCATTGATTTTAACAGGGAGCTTCTCGAGTTTCATCCCTTTGATCATGGAGCTGAAATTAAAGACTGTACATCGCGTAAATGACAAAGGCAATAGACGAGGGCTCAGCAAAAGATGCTAATAACTTTAAGACTTCACGGCGTCACGTGTTCATTTCCATTTGGAAAGACAATTTGCCTCCTAGATTTTAAAAGCTATTTTAGAACGGTTTCAAAATCAAGATCCTTAATGTTGCTTTGCTCCCATCTGTAGCCTAAATTATTTGTAATTAAGTTAAATAGCTTCATATAAATAGTAGACCTATGCAGTCAGGGAATGATTGTTTCACATACATCCATGCTTTGTGCATTTGTTAGTAGCAAGGGCATCTTTGAGAAGTAGCCCCCCTCTATCTGGTGCAGAACTTTGATGCTGATTTTGAGAAAACGATACTTATTCCAAATACTGTGACCAACTGACTGACATCTCTGGGACCAGCCAGATAGCTGGATTCAAACTGCAACCTGGGTATAATATTTCACCTCTCAGTGCCTCAGTTTTTTATTAGTAAAATGGAGATCATGACAACACTGATCCATGAGGTGATACACAAAGCACTTAGAACAGTACCTAGTACACATAGCAAGGATGTTTTTCTATTTCAGATATTACTGAAGAAAAAATAATATTCATTCTAACCATCTATAATCCTTGGAGTGTTTCCAGCCATTTATTTAGACGGCTTGTTGAGCCTTGCCATTCCTACCTGCTTTTCTTCTCCTAGAACAACTCACCTCAGCTCAGGAGGCAGCTTGGGTTGTGGGAAGGTCTTGGCATCTTGCAACTACATCCAACTGTTTGGATCTTGGGGCTTTACCTCACTGGAGATGCAGGGCACTGGAAGGATGGGTCTTTTGGGGGTCCTGGCTTGACTGGCTTTTTATTTATAAACAAAGATGGAATTCTCAGTCCAGGAGTTAATTTCAGATAAGTTGTCAGAAAAATAATTTATACAGAAAATTGTGTGGCTTCTTCCACCTTCTCCCCAGTAGCTCTCCTGGCTTGGCTATGCCAAAGTTTTATGTTTCAGATGAGTCAGACCTGATGACATTGAAGTGCTCTCAGGGGAACCTGGATGTCTTTGCTCTGTCCTGACATGCAGCCTCCTGGGCCTTGGGAATAACAAGGCAGCCAAGGCGAAGCTTCAAGGCATAGGTTGGGTGAGAACCTATATAGCTTTGCCTTCAAGGGCATGGATTCAATGATATGGGGAGAAAAATCCAACTCTTTTAAGATAAAATTATCAAATAAAATTAGGTATTTAGAATCACTATTGAGATTCCTTTGAGCTAAATGATACAGGTACATGGTTAAAATAAAGTGGGACTAGATAACATAGCTAAAGAGAGCAGTTCCTGGCTCCTGTTCTCATCACTACCAAGTTCTATTACCCAGAAACAATCTCTTTAGGACTCAGAACTGTTTCTTCCAGTGTTTGTCTCCATATGGTTAAAATAACTTAACTACTATTTTATGATTTATTAATTTTAGACATTATCTGTTGATTCCTTTCTGTAATAGTGACTAAGCTCTTTTAAATTACCATCATCCTGACATTCCCCCTTCAACCTCTCAATATAGTCATATCAAAAATTTTAATTAATCATCAGAATTTCCATCATGATGATGATATAAATATTATCAGTATAAAATCAGCAGGACTATTGTCCTATTTATTCATGGATTCTTAGGTACTTGTCAAGTTGGGCTAGGTTTTGTTAAAAAACAGCTTCAACATCTTAGTGGCTCAAAACTACAGAGGATTGTGTCTTGCTCACAGTATGTAACCAAGGTGGGTTGACACAGGTAGAGGGAGTGCATGTCTACTGTAGTACTTAGAGTAGCCATGATCTTGAACCTGCTTGGGCTCCATGCTAGAAAGAAAGATGTTCTGGAAGGTAACAAACCAGCATTTAAAGCTCTGACCCAGAAGTGATGGACACGCTTTTGTTTACAAGTTCTTGATCAGAACTGGTTAAATGGCTCCACCATCCATGAGGTGTCCACCAAGAACAATTCTACCATGAAATGCAAGAGTAAAACATTTAGTGGAGAGTATTTAAGAGAACTATTGAACTTTCTCTTAATCTTTCCTAATTCACCATCAGATCTATTATATCTCTTAGTTCTCTGTTTTCCACCAAATGTTTGAATTTATCATTTAATCAATGCCATTGAGAACAAACAGAAAAAAATACCCTGGAAGTCTTCTGTCCACCTCCTGTACAATTGCCATAAAGGAGGATTCCCTTTGCCATGGTTTGGGGGTTGGATCCCTTGCTTCCCAGATCTTCAATCTTTTCCTTCTTAGTGTATTACTTTCCATCCATGTGGTACCATTACAGTAGCTTCCTAAGATGAGTATAGTGAGGTATAAGATGCAAGGAAGCCATATCTGAGTTATTCATAGCAGTCCCCTTCCCTTACTTCCATCTAATTTTCAGTTTGGCTGGGTAAAGAATTCTGTGTTGGAAATCACTGCTCACTAAGAATTCTGAAGGCATTATTCTATTGCCATCCAACAAGTTACTGTTACTGAGAAGTCTTTTGCCATTCTGATTGTTACATTTTTGCATATGATCTGTATCTTCTCAGTGAAATCATCCTGGAGTTATTCTGAAATTTCACAATCATGTAACTTAGTATACATCCTTTTTGTGTGTGTGTGGAAAATTCGGCATTTTTTTTTTTTTTGAGTTGTAAAGCTGTGGGAGCATCAGAAGATTCATAATTTTAGCTTAGAAAAATATTTTTGGTGTTTTATGTTTGATAATTTCCATCTCACCATTTAAAAAATTTCATTTTTATAGAACTTTCATAAATTAAATGCTGGAATGTCTAGATTGATCTTCTATGTCGGTTTCTTTACTATTTCTTATTTATCTATCTTCTGATTTATTTTAAAAGGCTTATGTGCTTTTGTCTTCCAAATCTACTGATTTTTTTATGATAGAATGTTTTACCTATCATAAATTTAGTTTTCAAGGACTCTTTTTTTTTCTGATGGTTTTTCCTCGATGGCATTCAATTCTTGTTTTATGGATGTAGTATCCTTTTATCTCTCTGAGAATGTTAATTATATTTTTGCAAAATCTTTTGTAATTCCTAATTATCTCTATTTCATATGGAACCCCTTTATTGGTTTATTTTCTTCTCTTTGATTCTGGAGGCTTTCCTCAAATCTAGTAATCTTTGAAGATCTGTTCTTATTTGAGACTGAGATTTTTGAAAACTTTGTGGGTATGCTAACTGATGGGCTTCACTGTAACATCACCGGGCATAGGAGAGTGGCATCTCCATTGCAATGATGTTCCACAAGTCACATAGAATAGACTTAGTCTGTTCCATGTCTCCAGATTTGAGAATGGAAACCCCAAGGGTGTAGGCGTTCTGGGGAAAGAACAACTAGGCTGGTAGGCAGGCCCACCAAGCCTCCTTAATCTTCCAGTTTTGACCTCTTGGTATGTTCCCTTTTCATTGATGTGCTTGGACCAGACTTTCCAGTTTATTCTTTTTGGAAGGGACATCCCTATAGCTCTTTTCAGGGGAACCATGTTATATGAGGGAAGAGATTTAGGGATGCACTTTATATGTAGACTTTATCACCCCTCCCCCAACCCTGTTTTAGACTTGAGGCTGACCCCTGCCTTGGCAATAGCCAGCACTTTCAGTTCCCGAGCCTCAGAGGTCAACCTCTCTTCCTATTGGTGTCTCCCTCTTCAGGGATTTTTGCTTCAAACTTCCCCTGATCAATTATATTGGTCTCTACTTGTCCTTCTTGACCTTTTTTGTTTTTATAGGTGTACTAAATTTCTTATCTGCTGAAGCTTCCTGTCCTGATTCTTTATTTCTTCTATCTTTTTTTATTCCTTTATTATCAGTTTAGTGGACCTACCTGGAGAAAGGATCAATGCCTGTGGTTAGGCTGCCATATTTAACTAGAAGTTTCTGTATTCAAAGAAGTTACCTCCCAGTTTGGGTGACAGACTCCTCTCCTTCTCATGGTGTTTGCAATAGTTCTCCTCATTCTGAGAAGACTGAAACCTGAACAAGAAGAGCCAGCCCTTTCCCAGGGGCCCTTCAGATGCTATTCTTGGGGCTATGGTAAACACCAGTGTCCTGGCTTGAAACATCATTAGCTAATGGATTTAAAGCATGGACTTTATTTGAGAGGGCTTGGGTGTGTGTTCCAGCCTCATGGCTACTCAACATTGTGACCTTAGGTAATTTCTTATTATTTCCAAATCTCTTTCCTCAGCTCTAAAATGCGAATGATCATAGTACCCATCACCTAGAATTGATGTAAGAATTAAAGAAGATAATAATTATTTGTGAAGCATACAATACAGTGCCTAGCCCACAAAGAAGTATGCAGTAATAGTGATCATTATTATACTCAGTTGAAACATTTTGATATTAGTGGTTGGATTCTGCCTAACTGAGAATTTTAAGCTCATTTCAGAATTCTCAAAAAATCACAAGCTGAACCTTTGGACTTCAGATCATTCTTTGCAGGCACTGATCTTGAGCTTGAGGTTAGTACAATGTCTAGAACCCATGTTCTATCCTATTTAGATAGTGAGCATACTTGCCTTGGCAAGCTTCAGTTAAAGTTCAGCAATCATCCAAGTTCAGAAAGACCAAGCCATACCTTGGGAAGCAGACAAGATCAACCCATAACTTAGAGAAGATGTTGGCAAACGTTTTGTGTAACGAGCCAAATAATAAATACTTTAGGCTTTGTGGTCCCTACAGTCTTTTTCCTAACTACTCAACTCCACCACTGACGTGCAAAAACTACACTGGATAATACACAAATGATTGTCCCTGGCTGTGTTCCAGTGAAACTTTACTCACAAAAAAATGGGGGCAGTTGGGTGTGGCCATGACTTCCCAAACCCTGACACAGGGCATAGGGAAGAGAGGGCAACAAAGGGATTTGGAAAAAAACAGAGGAAACAAAAATATCGGTGCAAAGTAATGCCTCTCAAAAGCAATTTTTGGTGATTTAAAGGAGATTTAAAGAGGTTGACTATGAAATCTTTCCCACTCCTCTATCCTAGCCTAATAAGAGATTACTCTTAGGAAAAGTAGGATGAAGGGAAAATTTGAAGTTGCAGTCTGAGGATCTTTAGCTCTGTTCCTTTTGCTTCATGTTCTTCGACTCCCTTTCTGTTGGCTGGTTAATGGCTTCAAACTCCTTTCCTTATTCCTATAAGAGCTCATTAATACTAAAGGGTAAAATTACCAGTAATAGCTTTAATTATTATTCCTCCAAGGGGAATTTTCAATTTGGAAAGAAAATAAAATGTCAGAACATGATATTTCCTCCTTAGAAATATTATTTTTAATGTATACAAGGGACACACCTCATTTCTGAGCCTCACCCCATCTAGGGTGTGGTTCAGAGATTGGGGTGGGGATTGTGGTTTCTGTTGCAAATAATTCCTTGGTAATAAATATAATGCTTCAACAATTTGATTTGTTTTGAAATGATCATGTCAGAATGTCTCATCATCAAAAACATTACTTAACTTTATAATAGACTGATTTGACTAGATATCCCCAGTGGGAAATACTCAAATAGCAAAAGGACTGACTAGGAAGAAAAAGAAAGAGGAGGAGAAAGAGAAGGAAGGAGGAGACTATTTTCAGCATTTGAAGTCAGTATCTTTGTGTCAAATTAATGATGATAGTACTAATATTGTTATTCCACAGTTGTGTGTGTAAAATGATATTTCAAGTGAGGATTACTTTGTTTTGCTCAGAATTAAGGTTTTTCCACACAGGTTTAAAGAAGTAATAATGAAATACCAAAGAGAAAAAGAAAAATTCTATAGTCCTGAATTTGCATTGGAAGAATCAAAATAAATTTATAATTTAATTTCAAATTCTACTCTGCTCTTCAAAAAACTTTAAGATGACCACTCCTATATTAATGTGTACTTGGTTTTCTGTATTTTGTTTACTAAATATCACTTTCCAGCAATGGTCCACAGCTCCTTGGAAGAATGGGTAATTTTGTGTTTGGGGAAATAAATGTATAAGATAGCTTTAGAACACCTTGTAATAAAGTTCCCAATCATATGGGATTATTTCAGAAGGACTTAGAAGATAAATAAGTTTCTACCTAGAAAAGGAGAGACTGAGTGTTAATGACAATGGAAGGCAATGAATTTGAACATATTCATAATAATACTTTAAAACAAGATGAACAAAAATGGTAAAACCAAAAAAAAAAAAAATCACAATACCTTATTGGTCACTTTTGGATAATATCAGGAATTGACCTTATGTAAAAAACTGGTAAGAAGTGGATAACTACCTAGCACATTTCTTGATTTTCCAACATGTTCTGTACTTCACATAACCAAATAATTGAGAAGTTTTCTTTAGAGGAATATTTTGGTAATAAAAAAGAATAAAATGAAAAAGATCCTATTTTGCTTGATCAGAAAACAAGAGACTTTTTCTGTAAAGGATCAGACAATAAATATCTCAGGCTTTATGAGATATGCAATCTCTTTCATGACTACTCAAGTCTGCCTGTGGAATGTGAGAGCAGCTATGGCACTCTCTCAGGGAAGCACATGAACATGATTGTATTACAACAAAACTTTATTCACCCAGCCAGGTGCAGTGGCGCACACCTGTAATCCCAGTGGCTCTCGGGAGGTGGATGCAGGAGGATTGTGAGTTCAAAGCCACCCTCAGCAAAAGTAAGGTGCTAAGCAACTCAGTGAGACCCTGATTCTAATAAAATACAAAATAGGGCTGGAGATGTGGCTCAGTGGTCGAGTGCCCCTGAGTTCAATCCCTGGTTCCCCCCTAACAAACAAACAAACAAATAAAAACTTTATTCACAATAACAGGATTAAATAACTGGATGCTGTCCATAGATGATAGTTTGCAGACCCCTAGTCTAGATAACAATCATCAGTGCCTGAATTTTAAAACACACACACACACACACACACACACACACATATACAAATACTTATACACATGATAAATGAGAGTTGCTTCAAAATTATCCAAAGAAGGAGTTGGTTCGGTAAAGATGAAACAAGATTGACCCCATATTGGTAATTGTTGAACTTGGATGATGGGTGCATTGTGCTTCATGACACAATCTCTCTCCTATTGTATTTGTTTGAGAATTTCCATAATCAAAAATAATAAAACTAAATGAAAGAGAGCACTAGATTAAAGCTTGTGTTCTAAGGGTGAAATCCCATCCATCTTGCAGCAGGAAGAGAGTTAAGGATTTGAGCAGTAGAGCCTTCCTGACCATCTTGAAAATACTATGAAGATAAATGCCTATCAGTAATACCAGCACTTCTGTTTAAATTATCACACTGAGGGTTATTCTTTTGGTATTATCTATATCTAGAAAACTAATGTTAAAATTGATTTTTGAAACCCTAGGAATGACATATTAACTTATTTTCACCTTAAGTTTATACAAGATAATTCCCTGTAAAAACCCTCCTCTTTCAACTAACTGAGTAGAGTATTATCAAATCACTAAGCTACTCTGAATCTCAACTCCTTTGTTGTTTTCCACTTGATAATGACCTAAGACTCTGAGACCAACTGGGGATTCTCATAAAGGGGTAGGGAACAAGCCACTGTCAGTTCTTGGTTTTAGAGAACTAGAAAGTACCTAGGACCTTCTCTAAAACTTTTTTTTTTTCCAGAGAGAAACAGATAATCAAAGAATTTTGGTGACATAGGTATCATAATGGGTTGAATTATTATGTTTTCTTAAATTCATAGCTTCAGTTGTAACATCTCGTATCTCAGAATATGACTGTATTTGGAGATAGGCCTTTAAAGAGATAACCAAAATATGAATTATACACTCATAAGAAGAGAAGATTTGGATATGGATATACAGAGAGAAAGCCATGCGAAGACAGAGAGAAAAGACAACTATGTACAACTCACAGATCGAGCTCTTATAACCAACCAACCCTACAAGCACCTTGATCATGGACTTCTAGAATCCAGAATTGTGAGAAAGTAAATTTCTGTGGTTGAAGCCACCCAGTCTGCTGTACTTTGTTATGGAAGACCTGGCAAACTAACACAAGTGGTTTATATGAATCAGGAGTAGTACTTTCCTCAAAGTCTTAAGGGCCTTAAGGATATACCACAGTGAATCTCACCATCAAGTACATCCCCAAGACTGGGATCTTAATCAGAATAAGATAAACTGCATGTTTGTACACATATGTCAAAATAGACTCTACTATCGTGTATAACTAAGAAGAAGAACAACAACAACACAATAATTATGATTCTCAACAAGAAGTGTGGGAGGATCTAGAAGGCAGTCAGGATGGGAAAGAAAGGGCAAAAGCAAAACCAGAGGAGCAGGGCAGTATGGTGGTGCCCTGGTACTCAGCAGACTCCATGGACCAATTATTGACAGGCAATGCCACCAATGTGAATATCACCTCTGCACACCAATGTGTGGGATGGGACTGGCTGGCATATCCTGTGGACGTGAGGCTGTGGCTACACCGTCGGTGACTGCAGCTAGCTAACATGCCTGCAGTAGCTTACTATCAGGTGGACAACTACCTCAGAGAGAAAGCTGCATAACTATGTTTAAAAATAAAAAAGTGTCTAAAATAAGAAATACGCAAGGCTTTCGTTATTGTATATTCAGAGTTTTAAAAGGAACAGGAACCATCTAGGAAGAAGTATGTACTGATGAGGGGAATTTGGGATCGGTTTTCACTGGCTGCACTTACCTCATGTGTCTTAGTCTTCCTTGCCTCTGGAATTAAACTTCAGGATGGAAAAAACAAAACAAAACAAAAAAACCAAACTTCATGATGGAAATCTTTTTTTAATTATTATTTTTTGTTTGTTCTTATTAGTTAACTGATAGTAGAATGTATTTTGACATATTATACATACATGGAATATAACTTCTTCTGGTTGTACATGATGTAGAATTGTATTGGTTGTGTATTCATACATACACATATAAAAGTAATGTCTGATTCATTCTACTGTCTTTCCTATTCCCATTCTACTTTCTTTCCTTCGTTCCCCTTTGTCTAATCCAAAGTACTTCTGCTTTTCTCTACGCCCCCCTACCATTGTGAGTTAGATTGGCTTATGTCATTTAGCATGATATTCTCCAGTTCCATCCATTTACTGGAAAATGCCATAATTTCATTTTTCTTTATGGCTGAATAATATTCCATTGTGTGTGTGTGTATCACATTATATATAATATATATGTCACATTTTCTTTATCCAATAATATTCCATTGTGTGTGTATCACTTTCCTTTGTCCATTCATCCATCTGTGGATGCCCAAGACTTTTTTTTTTTTTCGTTTT
>NW_025999977.1:6923984-6974714 GCF_001458135.2 Marmota marmota marmota | reverse complement strand
TATATATATATATATATATATATATATATATATATATATATATCACATTTTCTTTGTCCATTTATCATGATGGAAATCTTTCCCAAATCTCAGTTCAAGCTCAGTCTCCCTCCCCCATAGAGCATTCCTGGAAGGTCTCTGAATATTAAGTACAAATATAAAAAATCTGAGCGTGAAGCACAGAGAAAGTCTTCACAGTTCTATGTTTTATCTTTTAGTTATTTTTCATGCATTTTCCCCTTTTGGAGATTGAAAAATCTTGGAGGTCTTGAGCTGTCTTGATGTTTGTAGCTCTGTACTGCCTAGCAGAGTGCATATTGTATGTTGACCATGAATACGTATTTGTTAATTCACATTTTATTGCACTTCCAGAGACTTCAGGAATTAAAAAGCAGCCACGACCTGGTTTTGGTGTGATTTAAAATAACCTCAAAAGTGCTAGATTTTATGTCATCAGGATGAGGCACTGCCACCCTCATACCTCTCTTTCTTTAAACTAGTGACAAGGATTTTCTCTTTGACTAAACTTCAGTCAGACTCCTCTGCATCTTTTTCCCAGCTAGGCCTTGACTTTTGGCTTTCCGTATTCATCTCTGTCTTGTCCAGTTTTAGCAAGGATCCTTCCCAGTTCATTTAGTCAGAATGCCCTCAACTTAACGTCTGAGCACCCTGGTGTCTGATCGGGTTCCTCGTCCTCCACTCCCTGTGGATGTGAGCACTTTGGCCTGAATTCAGCAAGAGCCCCATCAGCCAGAGTCTCCCCTCACCCTGATGTTTGCGCTTAGACATTTCCCATCCATTAGCTCCTCCCTCCCTCCCACTTCTGGGCTCTAAATTCCCACTTTTCCTCCCTGTTTTTGGAATTAAGCCTAGTTCTATACTGAAGTCTCTTTTTCCCTATTGCCATACTTTTTAAAAAATAAAAATCTGTTTTTATCACTTCACTCCCCGGTCTTGGTTCTTCTGTGACACTAGCAGAAAGCCTTGGGGGCTCCTAAGCATGATGGGTGCTTCCTTCTTTTCCTGCCCATCTTATCTCTGAAGCTGTGCCTCATTGCCACCTCTTGCTTATTGGGTTAGGTCAGAAAACCCCATGGAACAAGTGTCAAACCAAAAGAATACCTTTTCTCACACTCTGGAATCTCACCTTCCTACTAATTTATTACAAGGAAGGTAGGATCTGTGAAGTTCTCCATTTTACACTTTTCATTTTTGTTCTTTATTTCTCCTTTATTTAAAAAAAATATAGGCGACTGCCATTGCATAGCTTTTTATCCCTTGGAGCCCCAAGATTTTTATATTTTACCACTTGCCGCCTATTTCCATGTAAAAAAGCTTAAACTTTTTTTTTCTTTTATGAACTTTCTGAAATGTTTTTGATCGTAACGTAATAGACCGGTAATTAAATACTGATTTAGGGAGTGATTTTCTTTTGTCTCATTTCATCATCTGGGGGACGAAAACAGTCATAGGCATCCATCTGTGGGGCCGTGTGGTGTCAACGTAAGGTTTTGATTAGAAGCTTTTCATCCACCATTCCCCTCCAACATTTTATCAGCCCTCGGAATTTTCTCGCACTTTGCTGAGGCTTCCGGAGGGAATCTCCATAGTGTCTTAATGGCTTAGACATAGACAGGATAACACGACCCATCTCAGGGTTTCTTTCCTTCCTCTCATCTACACTCTGCTTAGCCTCTGGCTCCAGGTAAAAGGCTGGCTCTGGTGACTGGTGTGAAACCTGAACCTCCCACACATCTGCTGAGGACACTGACTATGGCAGAGAAAGTGACTCTCTTCAAGTTTTATTTGGGTCATAAAAATTCATGCTGTGCACCGCCTCTTTAAGAATCGGTGCCATTAAATGTGGCTAGGTCCAGAGTACACTCAGGAGGAAGCCAGAAAGGACATTAAAATGCTTAGTCTATGACACACTTCCTTATTTTTGTCATTTTGACATTTATGTGTTGTTTCATTAGGGATTTTTAAGAGAAGACCCTTTTTCGGCAAGAAGTTTTCCCCAGATCGCCCTAAGAATCAACAGTTTATAATCAAACAGCTGTCTGGTTTGCATTTCGACTGAGCCTGGCCACCTGCTGGCTGTTAACCTCTGGAAGGTTATTATGATACAATTGTTGTTGTTGTTTGTTTAAAAAGTTTCAGAGCTCAAGGAAAATATTAGTAATAAATTACTTAACCTGCGGTGTTTACTGTTCCCACTCAACTCGCAGATGGTGTTCCAGTGGCCAGAGAGAGGGAGGATGCTCTGAGGCCAACACTATTTTGCACTTGTTTTGGAGACAGACCATAAAAATAGGCTTGGCAACGAGGAGCAGGAGCTCTGCCCTGTGGGAGGAGGGGCGGACAGCATTGCAAAAGCCCTTTAAAAGGAAACAACCACGTCTGAGGGCCCAAGTGGGAAGGCAACCCTTCCCCGCAGCCCTTTAGGTTCAGCACGTGGTGGGCTCAGCGGAGGTGGGTGGAACAACTCACCTTCTGCGCATGCGTCATTCAGCGCTGGTGTCTCGAAGCTTGCTCCATCTGCTTTCTTCTCCTCGCTGCATGTAACCTCTGACTAATGTGAATGATGGCTTGGAGTTCTCGCAAATGGCCGTAAGGGGACAGTTTTCCAAAAAATCGAGTTCCTGGATATCTGTGTGTATGTTCTGATTACAAGGCAACCTGTCTGCACTCAGCACTTGGGGATAGAACTTTAGTGTCGTTTGTGGAGGTGGGAATAGCTGGGGTGTGTGTGTGTGGGGCGGGGGGTGGAGTGGGGTAGCCGTGCCTGGAACAAGATTAGGGACCCCGAGCTGAGTAGATGTTCTGTAGATTTTGTCTGCTTCACACCCTTCTTCATTCCCAGTCAAGGTCTAGGCCAGAGCATAGTGAGACTCACCAAATATTGAATGAATGAATGAATGTATTTTTTTTTTCTCTCTCTCTCTCTCTTTCTTAATTTGCTATTCTTTTTTGTTCACTTCGGTGTTCCCTAACCCTCTACCCCCAATATTAGAGAATAATGGTCAGGAGGTGTGGTTGAGTCTCAGAACTCACATCACAAAACAATCACATCATAAGACAGCCCAAATTCTTTGTGGCCATGAATTTCACAACACTTTGGGTTAAAGATTTATTCAAGAGAGCAACCAGGGCTGATTTATGAGGGAGAACAGGATGGTAGGAACTTGGGGTTAGAGAGGCAATATGTTGCTTGCTCAGTAACCTCAAGCAAATTAGCTAACTTCTCTGATTCTTAGTTTCTTCATTTATAAAACAGAACAATGTCAGGTATCCTACAGGCTTTTCTGTTTGGGTAGGTAAAGCCTAGCACAGAACATAGGGACAGTAAGTGATTACTATTACTAATATCGTTACTGCATTATGAATGCTATTCAACTATATAATATCACTATCATAATTTTTCTTCTTTCTCACACTGACCACCAAGAAATTAACTTCCTCCTGGCTGTGGCCTTTTGGGGCAGGAACTGTCTAGGATTTGATGGGTTCTGATCCTGTCTCCACCAGTGACTGATTTTATACAATCAGGGGCAAGTCACATAACTTTTGAACCTCACTTTTCTCATAGGTAAAGTGAGGGAAATAATTATGCTGATTCTACCTGGTGGAGAGCAAATGATTACCTTGCACAGTTTTTATAACCTGCGGGTAATTGATGTGAAGCTATTTGGTCAACTGTTAAATATCATACAAATGTCAGTTATTTGGTTCAGTTCAGTTCAGCGCCACAAATGTTATCGCACATCCACTGTGTGCCAGACACTGTGCTATGGGCAGTGTTACAAAATAATAAATAAATAAATAAATAAAATTTGAAAAAATTTTAAAAATATATTAAAAATCAAGGGAGGACTCCTATTTTTGAGAGCTTTAAGTCTGCTACAGGGACAGTCACACAGTGATGGTAGTCTGTGTGTTATTCTCATTCATTTTCCATGCTGGCACTTGAAGATAGGGGTCTGGCAGAGCTAGAACCAAGGGTACCTGGTTGGGTTCCCCTCCTTGTGTGTTTTGCACAGAGCTGGAAGTGGCCTGTGCTGCCTTACTTCTCAGTTTGCATCAGAACTATTGCAGGAGGCATGTGAGGTCAGTGTTTTGACTGTGTCATGTCTTCTTGGAAAACACATTGTAGTCTCTTCTACAAAATCTTCCAACAGTCTTTGCTTCCACCATGATGTCATGGAGAGATTGATCAGGAGTTTCTGTGTAACTTGTAATGAATGGATGAAGAGTGCCTTGGGGAAAGAGGACTCATCTCCATCTGTACATCCTCAGGACTAGGCCCATGGCGTGATCCTTGGAAGGCACTTGTAGTAACCATTTGTTGAATGGATGGATGGAGGGTATAACTTGAACTGACTCAATGTCTCTGGAGCTCCCTCTGTTCCAAGTCCTTCCACTTTGCCTCCTAGATCCTGCCTTTGAGGATGATTTATTTCACATGTTTTTTAAAAAATTTATTTATTTTTGCATTACAATTCTTAATACACCTTTATACCACAATTTATCATATCTCTGATTATATATAAGGTATGTTGACACCAGATTCACATCTTCACATGTATTTTTAATCTCTTCCCTAATCTGTCATTCATTTTCTAGTCTGGCTTTGTCCTAGGGACATGATTTCCTCTTGCACTGGTTTCCATCACCTTCATATAACAAGATTCTGGCCTGGGAGTTACCTAGATGATAATAACGCTGCCCTCCTCATCATTTATATATAGTTGCCTTTTCTCCTTTGAGACATACCATTCAGTTATTTATTCTCTAAATTGTTTACAGTGGTAGGGCCTCATGCAAAGCATTCACCACTAAGCGACATCCCCAGCCCTTCATACTATTCAATGATACTGTCCTCTGCCTCTTGTAATTGTTCACTTTCTGCATGATATCTTCTTTTCCAATGGAGACTTCCTCAGTCTGTCTCTCTGTCCTCAAGCCAAGATCATCCATCACCCAGGGTTAAAGCATCATCCATGTGATGATCTGCTGACACACTGACCACCCAGCTTCTTCGCCACTTCAGTTCCTAATTTTAGCCTCCGTCTGTTTGCTCCCATGGCTATCCTCCAGACGATGGTGTCACCAGTCACTGCT
The DNA here is from genome assembly GCF_001458135.2 of Marmota marmota marmota. Classification (NCBI taxonomy): domain Eukaryota; kingdom Metazoa; phylum Chordata; class Mammalia; order Rodentia; family Sciuridae; genus Marmota; species Marmota marmota. The sequence goes on along the minus strand of NW_025999977.1, from coordinate 6,969,593 downwards.
TTGCTGATGAAGTCACTGCTATTTTACAATCCCACCTTGTCTTCCTGTCCCTCTGGGGTCTCAGCATCATTGATAGTCAGGTCACTTAACATTTTCCAGTCCTACAGATCTCTGGCTTCTTGTATCTTCTTCCCTACTCATCCTGGTCCCATGGTTCATTTTAAATCACTCTTTTAAAAGGCTCTTCAGCTCCTCAGGCTCTTTATTTTTCTGTCACACATGCCAAGTCAAACTCCCAGTTGTGGGTTCTTGCCCCTCTCTCTGTGTTCTCTGTGCCAGGCTGTTGAGTGGATGGGGCTGCTGAAAATCCAAGGTCTCCATCTAGATGTTCTTGGCAGTCCTTTTTATTCTCCTAATCAGCTCTTTGTCTTTTTATCCTATTTTTCATGACAGCTGTGACATCATGAGTCAAACATCTCCCCTCTTTACGTGTCCTACATCTTCTCATATCCCTTATGAGATGGCATTGTGTCTAGCTTCACAGAAAAGATAGAAGGCATAACAGAGAACTCCTTCCGCTTCCTGCAACCAGATAACCTTCTCTGCTTGTATCTGTGCTCACCTTCCCTCACCAAGCCACTCTCTTCCCTGCTGAGATAACTTTCTATCTTTGCAAAGTTCAAGTGTGATTGCATTGCCCTCTGCCCAGTGCTATTTAAAACCTTCCCTTCTGCCTGTGAGAAATTTCCAATTTTCTTGGTAAGCATTCAAATGGGTTTTCATGATCTGTCTCCTGTTTGCCTTTCCAGTTTCATTTATGACTCACCCACTGCCTGTACCTCAGCCTCTACTTTCCAAGGTGCACACTTTCTGGAATTCTATGCACACTCTTACCTTCTGATATTTCTAACTAGAATTTTGTTACCTTCCTCACCACCCTTTCCCAGCTACTCCTACTCACATTGGTGTTTCAATTAAGATCTTCCTTTCCCAAGAAACCTCCCCTGACTACACCCTGGTCCCAGGTATCATGTGTCTTCAGATGTTCCCTTGATTTGGGCACTTATTATTACGCATTTTAATTTCCTGCTTCTCTGTAGGTACAGTAAGATCCTTGAAGGCAGGAGAAGTTTCTTGTTCACCTTGGTCTCCTTTATGCTTTCAAATGTTCAAGGAACACTTGGAAGGCAATACATATTTGCAGAATTAAAACTAAAGGAATAAGAAAATGTAGTCCCTGAATCTTGAAAAATCGCAACTGAAAAGCTAGTGGCAGGAAAGATGGAAAAGGCACATCTGGCTGAAGGAATTGAGTGTGCAAGATAGTTCATGGGACAAGGCCTCAGGAGAAGGCAGGGATTTGGTGAGGTGGATAGATGGGGAAGCCTTAAGAACTTTTGAGATGGGTAGGATTTAAGTTTCTAAACGCTATTGAGTAGAAATAAACAAACATTTCAATGAGCCAACAACAGATGGTTGACTGGATTGATGAGTTGTCTACTTAATTGGTCAATTCAGTGTAACAATATAATTGACCATGGACCTTAGATTGCAAACCTCAATGATGGCCTGACAAAGCCCCCATCAATATTCACAAAATAAAGAACACTTAAGAAGCAAAGTATTAAAAAAATCACTCTCATTAGTGTTTGTTTGTTTGTTTGTTTTAGAATTCAGGAAAATTCTTAGTTATTGTCTCCTCACATATAGTTTCTATGTCATTTCCTGGGATGTTAGGGTGGGAGTCTGAAAACTTCTGTAAAGCCAGATTGTGACTATAGCTAGCCTGGGGAGTGGGGGCACGCAGTTCTCGTTGCTCAATTCCACCATGGCTGAGAGTACTTATAAAGCATAAGCCAACCAATGTCGCTGTGTTCTTATAGAGCTTTATGTATAGATACTGAAAATTGGATTTTCATATGTCATAAAATATTATTGATATATATATTTTTTCTCAACTCTTTAATAGCTGTAAATACCACTCTTGGTTCACAGTCTGTATAAAAACAGGCAGAAAGCTGGATATGGGCCATGGCTGGGCTTAGCTTACTGCCCCTGCATTAGAGCATCTCTGTCTAGAACCTCCATCTTTTAATTATTTGTTTTCCAGAGGAAAACAGATCCAATTACTGCTCTTGATCTTATCCAGTCTCAATTTTAACTTATCTAAGTTCCTTTCATAATTTCAATGACCATATTTTTATAATTGTTTTTTTTCAGACATTCATGATCTTATATTATTTCTATCTGTTCTTGTTTCAAAATTTCTTGTCTCCTTTAAATAAAGACTGCAATTTCAATTTTAATCAGTTACCTTAAATACAGTCTTGGTCATATTGTTCTAAAAATTAATTATCCATGGAATGAATTCATATTTCTAGTCTTAATTTTCAGCTGTTTCTCTCAGCATTAGATCATCCCATGTGTTTCATAATTTTGTGAAATTTTGAACGCTCCACTCTTATTTCTATCCCTCAGTGAGCACCTTGTCTTGTCTTTTGTTGTGGTTACCTCTACCTTATCCTTTCCTCCTTCTACCCTGAGTGTGGCTCAGATCTCATAATAATAGTATTCTTAATTTTTCTTCAAGATAATAGTAGGAATGTGAGAGGTTCAGGCACTGAGTCAATGAATGGCTTAACTCAATTCTTTGTAAAGCTCATCACCTCTCTACTTTGTGTAATAGGTCCACAGCAGCAGTGTCAAACAAAATATGGCAGTAGTTTCTGATCCCTACTCTCAATTTTTTCCCCTTAATCACAGAAACTTTATTTTCTTACATTTCTGAGATAACCTACTGAAAAAGAATCTAAAAAACTCAAATAATTCAGTAACTTTCTTGGCTCCCTCAAGTCTATTTCTACATTTTAGTAACAAAAAGCAAAATGTAATTTAAAAATATAATTGTAAAAAAAAATAATAATGCACAGAAAAAACTTTCCAAAAATTATTATGGAATTTTACTTAAAGACTTTAAAGAAGACACAAATTTAGATGTTTGCCTTGCCAGTGGTTGAGGACTTGGTATATTTAGTAAGTTAATTTTTCCTTTGTTGATACGTAGACATCTACTCTCAACTTTATTTATCAATTTTTCTTAGTTTCTAACTTCAACCTCTCGTTTTAGGTGGAACTGATTATTAGCTCCAGTGCTTGCTTCTAGTGCTGGAGCCCAGTTGACCAGTGTGGCTCCAGCCAACCTCACTACTTTGTATTTCTGATCCAAGAAACTTTTCTGTCAAGACCAATTATGTCTTTGTATTATTTCTGAAGATTTGGAGAGAGGGATTGCACCAAAGTGTTCTCACTCTGTACCATCTTGACTAGAAATAAGATGACTTATATACTCCTTGGCTTAATTGCCAGAATGTTAGGAACTCAGACTGAATTATTTGAATTTTTACTGAATTGAAGTGGGTAGCAGAAACTTGCTGTGAAAAAAATAGATGATATAAATACAAAGTGTCATCATCACTTTTATTACAACATTGAGTTACTGAATTATTTGAGTTTTTTAGAACACGAGTCTATCCTGTTTGTCTCTATTTTGCCAGTGCTAAGCACAGAGTAACTTTTGAAGAAATAATATAGATAATAATGAGCAATCTAAATATATATTAAAATTAAATCTTATTTATGCATGGTGCAATTTTATTTGATGACAAGTGTAATTAGGATCATACTCACCATTTACTCTAGGTATCAATTATTTCATGGATTTTGTGCTTTCAGGAGGTATTTGTGGAAGTAAGGCATGGTCACATATTCATAAGTTATTCTTCTGCTTCCAATTAGCATTAGTCTTTGCACCTGTGAGCAAAAAATAGATGATATAAACACAAAGTATTATCTTCACTTTTATTTCAACATTATTATGCTACCAGTGGTATCACCTGTAAGATAAAAATAGAAGCAACCAAAGCAATGAAAGAGATATTATTTGATGTCCAGTTGACTGTTCTTGAGGGGAGACATGGATCAACACACCAATGGAGACCTTAACCGATATTCTAGTACTTCTGTGCTTTTAAAAATTGCTTCTTGACTTAATTCAAAAGCATTCATGGAACACATAGCAAGGTTCTGCTACCCACTTCAAGATGCCTATGAATGTAGCAATCCTAACTGTCCACTTGATAAATGGTCTTCAGCCATATACGTGGGTATATAACCTTGTGGATTTTAGGTAATAGAATCCTAGTAAACTGTCCAGGGAAGAACATACCTCATTGAGTCTAAGACCCTCTGTGATCCTTTCTTTGTCTTTCTAATTTGACAAATTTCAGAGACAAGAGCTCCTTCTGAGTTCTGCTCTTATTAGGCCCCACAGAATGTCATTTCTTATCAACAAGTTGAGAGATGGCTGCCTTTCTTGGGAAAAGGGTACAATCTGTCTGTTGTTGGTTCTCTGTTAGATGTGTGTGGAGCTTGTTAAGCCCATCACAGGAGAGATTTATGTAGCAGAGAGGAAGTGAATATGGGTTAAATATTATTATTAAGAGCTAGTTTGCTCCAGTTCCAAGCCATGTAAAGTGCGGGAGAACAATTTATATTGCCAGCTAGAATAGTAATATTGGGAGCTTACTGAGATGACAGAGTAATCTTGTTAGCTAGACTACTTTTCTATATTGAAAACGTAAAGTATTCTGCATCAAATCATATGATCTACATTCTCCCTTTCTCTCTTTAATTTGATTATGAACTATTACCATGGTTTGCCATAAAATATGAAAGTTTTACATTTTGATAGTTTTTCAAATGCTGATTTTACTTTCTGTGCAAATACTTCATATCTTTCCCGCATAATTATTTAGCAGCCTTTTCGGGTTAATTATTGTCATTAACAATATGAGTCCTATGAGGGAATATCAATTAAAATATGCACAGCTGAACTTTCAAATGAGTAAATAATTTAGTTTTGGAAAATGACTGGAAACAGCAGGGTAACAGTCAAAAGGGGAACAATTATTTTAATGCTTATTTGACAAATGAGTCATTTTTACAGCAAATTAGATTCTTATCATAGCACCCCTACTGGTTACCACAGGAAAGCTGTTAACATGAGTTTTTAAAATAAAAGCTGTTAAGTTATGCATGCAAAGTTAAGGAAATCATTTGTATGAAGAAAAGGTGATTAGGATATGCATTGTTAGCTGATGGAATAGTGCCACTGGGATCTAATTAGGACCATAAATCACACAAAATGATGTGTGTATATAGGGCTTGAAGCATCAGAGTGATGCATGCCATTGACAGTGAGATGGATGACTTTGATGACCATGCATGTCTTTGTATTGGTCATATCTTAAAGTCTTACTTCTGATGATGGAGTAGAAACCTGAGCCACAGGAACTCACCACTGCAAAGGACTGTGGGGTGATTTCCAAGGTGGGTGACATTCGTTCATCCCTCCCACTAGGGAGGAGCTCCAGAAAAACAAAATGGCGGCCTTCAGCTACATAGCCTGGAGGTCCAGTTCCAGCTTGTACTTGGTCAATTTTATTTAGTTTGTTTAACATTTTTTTGATTCAGTGATTCTAGAAGGAAAGATGGTAGAAAGCAAGGAAGGGGAGAAAGGGAGGAAGGGAAAATAGAAAGATGGAAGGAAGGAAAGAAAGAAGGAATAAAGGAAGGAAGGAACAGGGATTTGTAGAAATGATGTATTATTTCAAAGATATGAATAGTATTTCCTCTAGGCCTCAAATCTTGAGTTCAACATGGGTTGAAGCAAAGCCTCTTTGTATATTTTTGGAGTTCTGAAAAACAGATAAATGTATGCATCACTTTCCCAGCTTTTGCTCTCATATTTGAATTGAATTTCTTACTGCATCACTTCATCATTCCACTAGCCACAGATGGAAACCACATTCCTCAACATGTGGGATGTAGGATAGAATAATTTGGATGGGACCAGACTACCAGTCACAAAATTCAGACCCCCAGAAATGATGTGAACCAGTCCCAGATCTGCAGCATCAGAATCACCCAAGAACTTGTTAGAAAGGCATTCTTGAGCCCTCTCCAGATCTGAGTCAGAATTTCTGGGATTGGAGCTGAGCCATCTATGTTTTCACAGGTTCCCTGGGAGACTTTGATGCACACTCAAGTTTGAGAGACACTGATCCAGGCTATCTCCCAGAAGAACTAAGCTGACACTAATTCCTTTAGGGTGATTAACAGCGTGATTCCAAGTCATCTTTAGGACTTAGGTGCCCTTATGAGACATAAATCCCTAGTACCTTTCATCCCTCTGCCACTCATTGTTAACTGTAGGTGTGACCATGCATCTTTAGCTTATTCAGGGTCTTAATTTTTCATGGGTAAATGAGGTTGAAACTGCACACGGGGAGGCAGAGATTTAGCCAATTAGCTTATAAATCTGCTCTAAGTTAAAAATTCTTAATTTTAATTTTTAATATGGTCAGAAGGATTAAAACATAGCAATAAAACATATCAAGAGATACTGATTGTCGTTTTCTTGAACTCTTCCAAAATTGTCACTTCTGACTTATTCCCCTTTGTACACTCCCATAGAGAGACCTTGCATTCAGGCTCAGAGCCCTAGCTGTTAAGATCTGCACTTTAGGTAAGAAAAGTCACTTTTAAGGTGGACATCCTTGTACCAGTTTTCCTAGAACTTTTGGCCTTGTGCTCTGTTTTCCCCACTTTATACTTCCCCACCCAGTGAGATTCCAACTTCATCCCTTTCTCATCATTGAGAAATATGGCATCTGTTCCCATCCTTGAAGTTCAGTCCAAATCACGTTCTTTTACTGTGTGCCTTTGCCTCCCACCCAATGCTAGTCCTGAGTGGTTTTCATGAACCATTTAGTGTTGATGGAATGAACTTCCCCACCTGAAAACTTCACCAGACCAGTTCTACAGAATCTGGGGTTGAGAGTTGGGGTTGAGCAAATGCAGGTCAAATGGGGGTATGTCCATTTTTTAACTGCTACTGATTGAGGGCAAGGGGTTGTCCACTAGCATAAGGAGGACATGAGAGTCACCATGGAAATGTCCTATTTCGGTTTTGCCCTTTGGATGAAGCTTAGAGTATCTAGCTTTCTTTGTGCTGGCCTGACCCTAAAGTCTTATTTTCTAGGAGGTTCTGAAGCACAGGAGGTTCTCGCTGCAAAGGATGCTGGGGTGATTTCTAAGGTGGGCCTCCATTCCTTCTATTAAGGATGAGCTCTGGAAGAACAGAACAGTGGCCTTTAGGATAAATAGCCTTGAGGTGAGTTCCAACTTGTACTCTGTCAGTTGTGTCTAGTTACGTCTAATTTCACCTTGAAAAAGTTATCAGGGTCATCCATCTTTATTCTAGGATTCCAGAAGGAAGTCTCACATGGCCTCTCTATGGCTATCACAGTTTTCTCTAAAGTCATCAAAAAGAAAATATTCCACAAACAAATCAGTGTATCTCTGTTTGGTTAGTGCAGCATTAGCTAGTCAGAGGCTTTCATTTCAAAGATGGGGAAACTCAGACCTAAGGGGATGAAAGGACAAACCAAAGGCCACATGGCTAATGTATGGCAGAGCTAGGCTGACTCCTGGCCCATTGTACAGGGGTTTCTAGTACCTGGCAAGACCCATTAGTCACCAGTTTTCCAGAGAAACTGAACCAATGGGAGATATGGAGATATATATTAGTATAAATAGTGGATATATATATATATATATATATATATATATATATATATATGTATGTATGTATGTATTAGGCTAGATAGTATAGATTTATTATAAGAATTGGCTCATGTGGTCATGGAGGCTGAGGAGTTCCACACTCTCTTGCCCATAATGAGCTGGAAACCCAGAAGAGTTGATGGTGTAACTTAGTATGCATTTGATAGCCTGAAATCTAGAAGAGCTGATGTCTAAGAGTACGAGAAGATGGAGACTGCAAATTCAACCTTTGTCCACCATTTTATTCTATTGGAGCCCTCAATGGATTGGATTATACCTACCCACATTGGTGAGAGCAGTCTTCTTTTCTCCATCTACTGACTCAAATGGTATTCTCTTCCAGAAACACCCTCATAAACACCTAGAATTTATGTTTTATAAGCTCTCTCAGCATTTCTTAGTCCAGTCTAGTTGATACATAAAATTCATACAATCATAATAAATATCACTTAAATTAACAGATCCCTAGAATGACCCTGTAAGATAGCTCCATAGTATCCTCATTGCATGGAGGAAGGAGGGAGTCCAGCTATCTTTTGGAGCTTTCCCTCTGTTCTATAGCTGGTGGACCACAGGGCCTGGGCTGAGACCTCTATCTGATGATTCCACAGCCCATTAATGGAACTGCTTCATTGTGTGTCAGTGAGGATCAGGCTTTTGGATAAAAAGTTGTTTCTTCTATTTAATTGTTAATTTACAAGCCTCATACTTCAGAACACATGTGCTCACTTATGAATTATGATGGTAGTAGAGTGTGAAGGGCTCAGTTGAAGCCATTGCTAGATGCCAGGAAGAGGGTCTGGGAGGTTAGATGCCAGGTACCCAAACACAGACAGGAGGAATAAGTTCCAGTGCTCTACAAAAACTCTAAGCACAAAGTAATAATAAGATTAACTGGGCTGGGGTTGTAGCTCAGTGGTAAAGGGCTTACCTAACATGTGTGAGGCACTGGATTCAATTGTCAGCACCACATATATATAAATAAAATAAAGGTCCACTGATAACTAAAAAAATAAAAATTAAAAAAAGATTAAGTATTCTGACTTTATCAGAACATATTATGTACATACATTGAGCTGTCACGGATAATAACCCATAAATGTGTATAATTATTACATGTTAACAAAACTTTTTAAATGTTTAAGGAGATAGAAATGTTAACTACACTGACTTAATTATTACATACTGTACTTTTGTATCAAATTATCACATGGAACCGCATACATTTATAAAATTACTTAATAATTAAAAGCACAGTTGTAGAAATTAAATATAGAGATTAGCAAAGAAAATAATTTTTTAAAAAACTCACTCCTTTCTCATTACCCAGGAAATTTTTCTGGAAAATCTAGATATTGCCCTCAGAGGTTCTTAAGTTTCTACAATTGCAGAATTCTTAGCTTACTCTGTCTCCCTTTGGGAAAGGCCCAATATGACCACATAAATATAGTAGAATACACAGGATCCTGCCTTGACATGGAAGTCAGAATTCACAGAGAATTCTGGGTTTTGTTAAAACATGAACTAGGGCTGGGATCGTGCTAATTTCCAGCCCTCCAGGCAGATTTTGAACATATCCACTCTAAAGACCTTGCTGACTGAGGCAGCGTTCCTAATGCACATGGCACCTATTACTAGCTTTGAGTATCAGTGGCAGCATTACCACATGGGAAATAGATTCCTCAGATATTTTAGAATTTGAAGCAAACAGGCATAGTGGTAATGTATGGATGAGAAATGAAAGCCGGATTCAGATTAATTATTGACCGCTATAGAGGCCATTTTTTATAGTTTCCAATCAATTATCGATAAATCTTACAAGCTATTCACATATCTTGATGGAACATTCATCCTGCCAAACTCAAGATGATGCAATAAACCATGTGGAAACTAGAAACAAGTGTCAGACAGTCTTTGTCCTTGAATATTTAATAGTATGATCGGTGTAGGAATGTCCCCAAAAATGTGGTGTGAGGTAGGGGTAAAAGAGGATGGGCATTCACTAGATCACCTGGAGAGTTGTTTTCAAAATATATCAACCTCAGACTCACCCTGTTTCTTCTGGATAAAGAAGTCAACAGAAGGAAAGGCACCTTGACTTGTGTACTTTAAGAGCACCAACCCCAAGTAATTCTGATGCACACCTCTGTTTAGGGCCCATGGGTTAAATGTAACATGGGCCATAGGACAGACTGCCTGATGCCAAGTGAAGGTGAGGGCACCAGGGATTGGAATGGTCCCGGAGCCTGAGAGAAATTTGAGTGAGGCTTTGAGGGACTGGCATGTTTTAAACAAAATCAAAATGTGACAATGGTGTTTATCCCTCTTTACTATTCATCATTATTTCTCAAACTTGTTGAGTCATTAAAAATCACATTTTATATTTGTGAAATCAAGTCCTATCCCAGAGCTAAAGGATTGTGTTTTCATGAAGCAGATTCTGGGGAACTTTATTTTAAATAACTAACTAGGTAATTCTTGTTGGGCTTTTTGAATCATGAAATTGCGTTTGGGAAGCGGAAAGTAAAGCAGTATGGTGCCAAGGCTTCACTTGGGTGCGATGGGGACCATGACAATGCCACCAGACTAGTTGTTGGGGCTTACAATATGGCGGACCTTCCATGCCAATTCATAGGTATTGAACGGTGGGGGCAGAAGAGTGTCTTTATGCTTGCTTTTTATTTTTGGCAGAGTAAAGCCAAGATAATGTGTTATTTTGCAACAGGAATTTCAGTGACTCTCTAGCTTATCTGGTGGAGACCCCAAATGAGGAGTGGGAAATAGGAGAAGGAGACTTGGATGAGCTCACATCAGTGCAGGAAACCTTCTGCTTTAGTGTGTAATGAAGAGTTCACCTGCAAGGTGCAGGCTGGAGCTGATAGGCAGGGATCAGCCGTGGATAAGCACAGCTGTTTCTTCAACTCTTCCATGACCTACAGGGAGCTGGACATGGTTGTACTCTCCTTGGGTCGATCTCCAGAAGATGACCTCTCCTGTCTTGCTTCTCTCCTGTTTATAGGGATTTTGAAAGTGGAGGGCCTCTTACCAATAGTGTGAGAATGGAGTCTTTTGATCTCGTGAGGTTGCCCTGCTAGAGAGGACAGTCATCTTGCCACCAAAGCTAGTTGCTCCGGGGTGTGCTAATAATCATCTACCAGTGCTAGTAGCACCAGGAGAGTCACTGGAAAGGCAAAACTGTTGGGAGAGTCACCAGATTAGTGAGCTCATTGCCAGGCAATGCAGAAAGAGCCCCCAGAGTCATCCAGGGGTGACCCTATCTATTGCTCCTTAAGCAGTCATCCATGTTTGGGAGGGAACAGTGAGTGGGCTGGGAATGCAGGATACTTTTTCCTCTCATGCAGGTCTTTAATCTAAGTCATGCACTTTTGTAAAGGAACAATCAAGGAAGAAAAATTTCCAGGACATAATCAGTGAAAGCCCCTTCTCACGCTTATGCCATGGGAGTTTCTAGAGGCAGAACAATTTTGGAGCATTTTTTTCTTTTAATTATAGGAGGCCACACCTTCAAGTAAGCTGCTCTTCTCATTTCTTCTATAGCAAACTTATCACTCTGTAAATAAACCTGTAGTCACTTTTACATAAACGTGTTTCATCTATTGGCGTCGTTTCTGGAGATTGGGAAAAAGAAACCAGACGGGATCTTCTCCTGTCAGTTAGGATTGTGTTCAGCTGCATGTAACTGAAAGCTGGGTTTCAGGGGCTTAAAAAAATTGGGAGTTTGTTTTTCTTATGTAACTAGAAGGTTGGAGATGGGTGATTGCGGAGGTTGATGCAGAGGCTCTGCAGTTGTCAAGGATGATGTATCTGAGCTCCACTCAGTTGGCCTTTCTCTGATGGTCCATGGCAGGTCCAGCCACACATGGTTCAAGGTGGGAAGGTCAAGGGCAAGGAGATGCACAAGGTGCATTTGTCTCTTCTCATCAGAATAGTGAAAGCATTAAGGAAGTCACTCCTTCCTGCCCACCAGGCTGTCCCTTAATCCAGCCCTGGGCACCGTCACCCCTAAATTTAATGGAGGTTGAGAAAATGAGTCATTTCTCCTTCCAGCCTTCACGGAGGGTCATGGCAAGGGGGAGGGGGTCGGGAAGGCCAGGTATTAGCATCTGTGTTACTGCTCAGGCTCATTAAATGAAGCAGCAGTTCTCAACCATGGCTGCATACTGGAATCTATTACAGGAGCCTTAAAAATCTGGGATATGGGCCACACTCTAGATAAATTCTACTCCAGTGGTATAGGGGTAGGAGACAGACAGCAGTATTTTTTAAAGCCCGTCAGTTTGGCAGTGTGCAGTGAAGGTGAAGACCCACTGCTCTAGCCCATGCCCAGAGGCATTATTTTAATAAGTTCTCCAGATAATATTGATGCAAGGGAACACCCCCCCTTTTAACGCTTTCTCTGATTATTATTTATTTTTTAAAATTTGTTCTTTTTAGATGCATATGATAGTAAAGAGTATTTTGACATATTATATATACGTGGGGTATAACTTATTCTAATTAGAATCCCATTCTAGTGGTTGTACATGGTGTGGGTTTTAACTGATCATGCATTCATATATGAACATGGGAAAGTTATGTCTGATTCATGCCACTGTCTTTCCTATTCCCTCTCCCTCCCCTTCATTCCCCTTTGTGTAATCCACAGAACTTCTATTCTTCCCCTCCCCCAACCTTGTTGTGCATTAGCAACTGCATATCAGAACATTTGACCTTTGGTTTTGGGAGATTGACTTATTTCACTTAGCATGATTGTCTCCAGATTCAACCAATTACCAGCAAAAGTCATAGAGTCATTCTTTTTTAATGGCTGAGTAAGATTTCATTGTGTATATATACCATGGTTTCTTTATTCATTTCTTGAAGGGTACCTAGGTTAGGACCATAGCTTAGCTATTATGAGTTGGCTGCTATAAACATTGATGTGAATGTGTCACCATAGTATACTGATTTTAACTCCTTTGGATATATACTGAGGAGTGGTATATCCAGGTCATTCCTAGTCTTCTGAGGAGCCTCCATACTGCTTTCCAGAGTGGTTGCACCAATTTTCAGTCCCACCAGCAATGTATGAGTGTACCTTTTCCCCACATCCTCACCAACATTTATTGTTGCTTGTATTTTTGATAATTGCCATTCTGACTGGAGTGAGGTGGAAATCTCTGTGTAGTTTTAATTTGTATTTCTCTAACTGTTTGAGATGTTGAACATTTTTTCATATTTTTTTGACCATTTGTATTTCTTCTTCTGTGAAGTGCCTGTTTAGTTCCTTTGCCCATTTATTGATTGGGTTATTTGTTGTGTTGGTGGTAAGTTTTTTGAGTTCTTTGTACATCCCGGAGATTAATGCTCTATCTGAGGTGCAGGTGGCAAAGATTTTCTCCCATTCTGTAGGCTCTCTTTTCATGCTCTTGATTGTTTCCTTTGCTATGAAGAAGGTTTTTAGTTTGATAATGTCTCATTTATTTTGAAAAACACTGTTAAACTCTCCTTTGCTGACAAATTTGTTTATATATTAATTCAAAAGTATTTAGTGAATGCTTCTTTGTTTACAGATTCAAGAAAAGAATAGAAATGGCCTTGCGCTTTATGGTCTTCAGTTACTTTGGCATGTTCTGATTGGTGAGTGCTTTCCAAATAAAACACTCTCATGTACACTATCTCATTTAAACACTAGGTCAGGGCTATACAGTATTAATGTTTCAATATAGAGCTAAAGAAACTTGACACTCAAGGTGAAGTGAACTGCTCTGGGTTCCTTATCTTCGAGTTGACATGTGTCAGAGGTGTCACTTGGAAAGGGGTTTTCCTGTCCACCATTCAGTGCTCTGTCTCCTGGAAGATGAAACCTATGCAGATACTATAGTTCAGTTATTGTAAAAAAGGAAATACATTTTGCAAATGTGCCCACAGTGAGCAAGGCAAGAATGTGGAAGACAGCAAACATTGACTGAGAGTTACTGTGTAAAAGCTATATTTTCCGTGTCAGTGTTATATGCATTCACTCAACCAGAGATTCACAACATGTTTGGACAGGTACTTTATTTCCACTTTACTTATGAGAAACCTGGAAGTTTAATACTTGGCCAGATTGTTAGTGAGAAGAGGAGGGAAGATTAGAACCCAGGTTCTGGGTCCAAGCCTGTGCTCTTCGTTCAGGGAATTCTTACCCAGTGGAACAGGCTTTTTGCTGCATAAAGAGGCCCAGCCAAGAGACCTGTGGGAGCTGAAATTCACCCCAAACCCATTTCACCAAGTCTCTACCCTGGGAGGGGTATGTATGGCCCAGGGGGACAGGGTTTCTGGAATTCTCATGCAGGGGATCTGTGGACTGTCCGTGTTCTAGTCTTAATGCTACCTGTGCTGCTTTTTAAAATATGACTTCCCATTCCATTCATTCATCTAGTCACTCATCTCACTCACTTGCGAATATAGGTGGTCTTGTAGGTTTATCTCGGTTTAGGAGGTGTTGTTTAGTAGAGGCCCCAGGCCTTCCTGCCTATGTGCGTGTTATGCATTAGAATTCATTAGCCAATGGCATAATTCTAAGATTTTTTCTTGTTATTATATTTCATAAAGCAATATGTATACACATGGTAAGAAGTCAGATCATTCATAAGAACTGTGATGAGAAGCAACATTCTCTCACCCTACACCCTCCGTCTCTGCCATAGAGGTTCCTTTGACCCTGACGTGATACTCACGAATTCACAAAGCATCCTGGATCTCACAGACAGTCTCAGGCTGTCTGATCCAAGTCCTATATGGCCAATGCAGGCCAAAGGAGTTGAATGAGAATATGCAGTTCTGGCTTCCCCCATGTAATGAGGGCTCAGAAACTGTAATGGGTTGACATGCATTGTAACTTTCTACCACATCTGTCCATCACTCTCTTTTCCTCACACCTTTTCTCAATTGTTACCATATCCTCTGCACTTAGAATGTGGTTGGGCATACAGTAGGCATTTTAAAAATATTTGTGAACGTATAAAGAAACAAGTTAATGCGTGGCTAATGTTTATGTGACACCCAGTGTTCAAAGTGGGATATAGTGATCACAAAGTGATCTCATTCACTCTTAGTAAAAAGCTATAGATTGAATATTGTTGCTAATATTGAATTCATCATAGATATAGAACTTGTGTTTCATCAGTAATATAAAATAACTTGCCCAGATGGTAAGCAAGGTGCCTGGACTGACCCTCCACTGAAAACAAATATGCATAAAAATATTTTAAGAACATTTTTAGAATTTGTCAATGAGCTTTCAAGACATAAAATCTAGTTGTGCCTTGAAGTGGGTGAAGGAGGGAGACAGGTGGAGTTCAGCTACCACCATGAGGGGATTTTCTGGATGAAACATTGCTTTCGTTGTTGAGGTCTTGTAGGTTTGGAAGACAAAGCTCATGGCCCACCTGAAGTAGGAAATCTAATAGAAGAGACTACAAATAAACCTAGAAACCTGTCCATTCTGGGGACTTTGAGGAATACTGTCTCAAACCCTTGTTCAGAAATAAGGAGGAAAAATCTTCCTTGAAAACGAGTGACCAGGATCCAACATGGCGGCGAGAGGGGAGGCAGCGCTTTCAGTACCTCCTCAACAACGGGGTCAGAGAGACGCATGGATACGCTTAGATTCGACCTGCTGAGAAACTCCTAGCAAAATTCCACTAAAGAGAGATTGGCCGGGAATCGGTAGGATTTTTGGAGGTGACAGTCTGCGCTAGACGAGTGAATCTCCGCCACGCAGCGCAGAGGTCCAGACCCACCAGCCGCTGCCCGCGGGACTTGGCGACTGTCGGCTGCCTGCACGCGGCCCCCGCGTCAGGGCGGATAGCCTCCGAGGCGCAGCGCAGCAGGAGCGGTGCAGGGACTCTAGGAAGAGGTCTCTCGCCAAGCCTTCATGAAATAGCAAACCGGGAGCTGAAACCAACCAGAGACAGACCAGTCCCACCCCTCCCTTCGGACACTCCGGCAAGGAGCCTGGGGCCCGCCATAGCAGAGTGGTGACATCACCAGAGTTCCGCCGACAGAATTCCTTCCCAGCGGAATCCACATTAGCAGGTGTGTGACTCCCACCCCCTCCAGATACAAGCAGCCAGGAAACCACCGGGGGCGTGTCTGTAGGGAAGCAGAGGGGATTCCAGATCCCCACCTCCCCTTAACACCAGCGGCGACACCCAAGATCTTAGCCGCCAGTTTCTGGGGGCGTGCCCACCAAAGGGGTCCGGAAAAATTAAACTGTTGGTTCCCAGATCACCCCACCACAGCACTGGGGCTTAGATGAATGACAGAGAGGGTGTTCATCGTTCGGGATATAGGACACGCGGTGGGGCTGCAAGTGTAATCAGATCCTTGGGGAACCGCCTCCGGTGAACAGGACCTGGCTGGCTGGCTGGGAGGAGGAACAGGGGGAGGGGCCGGATAAGTGAAAGGGCTCTGGACTAACAGGATTGAGAGACTCCCAGGAGCCACCGTACAGGGATTTCTGTCAGCACATAGAGGGCAGAAGCTCGGCTCAGAGGGCACAGCTCCGCCTATTGGAAGAGAAGAAAATGGGATTCAGCCATAGAACAGGGGATGCCAGCATGGCAGAGATCTGATGTCATCGGAGAGCGGCCGAGGAGAGAACTTCATCGGTGCCAGCGGCGACGGAAACAGTTGGTCCCCTGGTAGGGAGGGTGAGTCACAGATACCCGAGTCTCTCTCGCTTTGTCGTCGAGCCAGAGGGGAGGAGCGGGGCCGCCGCCCGCGCCCGCAAGGTAGGCAGACCTGCGACCAACCTGCAGATCAGGCCCAGCGGTCTGCAGGCGTGGTAGGAGGGGCAGGGCAGAGCCACCGCCCGCGCCGGCAAGGTAAGCAGACCTGCGACAGACCGGCGGATCAGGCCCAGCGGCCTGCCAGCGTGGTACACACTTCACCCCAACTGGAGTAGGGGCAGAGCAGAGCCTTCGCCCGCGCCCAGATCAGGCCCAGCGGCCCGCCTGTGTGGTGGTCAAGTGACCCCAATTGGAGTGGGGGCGGAGCGGAACTGACACCCGTGCCCGCAAGGTGGGCAGACCTGCGACCAACCTGCAGATCAGGCCTAGCGGTCCCCGGGCGTGGTAGGAGGGGCAGGGCAGAGCCTTCGCCCCCACCTGCAAGGTAGGCAGACCTGCGACAGAACGGCGGATCAGGCCCAGGGGTCCGCAGGCGTGGTAGACACCTCACACCAATTGGAGGAGGGGCAGAGCAGAGCCCCCGCCCGCACCTGCAAGGGAGACTTTTCAACTATACAAGAGCAATATAAATATATAGGGGGGGAAAAATTTCAAAAACACAACAGTTTCACCAAGAAGAAAGAAACGCAAGCAGTATGAAAAGACAAGGAAAGAAAGGACTACAAGCAATGCAGGTCAACTCAACTTTAGAAGAGGTAACAGCTGCAGCAGATGGAATGTCAGATAAAGAATTCAGGATATATATGCTTCAGATGATCTGGAGTATCAAGGAAGACATTAGACAGCAAAATCAGACAATGAAAGATCACTTCGACAAGGAATTACACAAACAAATCCAGGAAGCAAAGGATCAACTATACAGGGAGATAGAGGTTATAAAAAACAAACAAACAGAAATCCTAGAAATGCAGGAAGCAATAAACCAACTTAAAAACTCAATGGAGAATACTACCAGCAGAGTAGAACACTTAGAAGATAGAACATCAGACAATGAAGACAAAGTATTTCAACTGGAAAAGAACATAGACAGCTCAGCAAGACTGTTAAGAAACCATGAGCAGAACATCCAAGAAATATGGGATAACATTAAGAGACCAAACTTAAGAGTCATTGGGATACAGGAAGGTACAGAGCTCCAAACCAAAGGAATGAGCAGTCTATTCAATGAAATAATACGAGAAAACTTCCCAGACTTGAAGAATGAGACAGAATCCCAAATCCTAGAAGCCTACAGGACGCCGAATGTGCAAAATCATAAGAGATCCACACCTAGACACATTATAATGAAGATGCCCAACATACAGAATAAGGAGAGAATTTTAAAAGCTACAAGAGAAAGGAAGCAGATTACATTTAGGGGTAAGCCAATCAGGATAACAGCTGATCTTTCAACACAGACTCTGAAAGCTAGAAGATCCTGGAATAACATATTTCAAACACTGAAAGAAAATGGGTTCCAACCAAGAATTGTGTATCCAGCGAAATTAAGCTTCAGGATGGAAGATGAAATTAAAACCTTCCACGATAAACAAAAGTTTAAAGAATTCGCAGCTAGAAAACCATCTCTTCAAAACATCCTCGCCAAAGCATTACAGGAAGAGGAAATGGAAAATAACAATGAAAACCAACAGTGGGAGGTAGGACAGTAAAGGGGGGGAAAATAATCAAAGAGGAAAACAAACCATGTTTAGTAACAGAAATAAACAAATATGGCTGGAAGAACAACCCATATCTCAATAATAACCCTAAATGTTAATGGCTTAAACTCACCAATTAAGAGACACAGGCTAGTAGAATGGATCACAAAACAAGACCCAACAATATGCTGCCTACAGGAGACGCATTTGATAGGAAAAGACATACATAGGCTGAAGGTGAAAGGTTGGGAAAAATCATATCACTCATATGGACTTCGGAAACAAGCAGGAGTGTCCATACTCATATCAAATAAAATAGATTTCAAGCCAAAGTTAATCAAAAGGGATAAAGAGGGACACTACATACTGCTTAAGGGAACCATACACCAACAAGACATAACAATCATAAATATTTATGCCCCAAACAATGGTGCAGCTATGTTCGTCAAACAAACTCTTCTCAAGTTCAAGAGTCTAATAGACCACCATACCATAATCATGGGAGACTTCAACACACCTCTCTCGCCACTGGACAGATCTTCCAAACAAAAGTTGAATAAGGAAACTATAGAACTCAATAACACAATTAATAACCTAGACTTAATTGACATATATAGAATATACCACCCAACATCAAGCAGTTACACTTTTTTCTCAGCAGCACATGGATCCTTCTCAAAAATAGATCATATATTATGTCACAGGGCAACTCTTAGACAATATAAAGGAGTAGAGATAATACCATGCATCTTATCTGATCATAATGGAATGAAACTGAAAATCAACGATAAAAGAAGGAAGGAAAAAGCATACATCACTTGGAGAATGAACAATAGGTTACTGAATGATCAATGGGTTATAGAAGACATCAAGGAGGAAATTAAAAAATTCTTAGAGATAAATGAAAACACAGACACAACATATCGGAATCTATGGGACACATTGAAAGCAGTTCTAAGAGGAAAATTCATTGCTTGGAGTTCATTCCTTAAAAAAAGAAAAAACCAACAAATAAATGATCTCATACTTCATCTCAAAATCCTTGAAAAAGAAGAGCAAAACAACAGCAAAAGAAGTAGAAGGCAAGAAATAATTAAAATCAGAGCTGAAATTAATGAAATCGAAACAAAAGAAACAATTGAAAAAATTGACAAAACTAAAAGTTGGTTCTTTGAAAAAATAAACAAAATCGACAGACCCTTAGCCATGCTAGCGAAGAGAAGAAGAGAGAGAACTCAAATTACTAGCATACGGGATGAAAAAGGCAATATCACAACAGACACTTCAGAAATACAGAAGATAATCAAAAACTATTTTGAATCCTTATACTCCAATAAATTAGAAGATAGTGAAGGCATAGATAAATTTCTTAAGTCATATGATCTGCCCAGATTGAGTCAGGAGGATATAGACAACCTAAACAGACCAATATCAATTGAGGAAATAGAAGAAACCATCAAAAGACTACCAACTAAGAAAAGCCCAGGACCGGATGGGTATACAGCAGAGTTTTACAAAACCTTTAAAGAGGAACTAATACCAATACTTTTCAAGCTACTTCAGGAAATAGAAAAAGAGGGAGAACTTCCAAATTCATTCTACGAGGCCAACATCACCCTGATACCTAAACCAGACAAAGACACTTCAAAGAAAGAAAACTACAGACCAATATCTCTAATGAACCTAGATGCAAAAATCCTCAATAAAATTCTGGCGAATCGGATACAAAAACATATCAAAAAAATTGTGCACCATGATCAAGTAGGATTCATCCCTGGGATGCAAGGCTGGTTCAATATACGGAAATCAATAAATGTTATTCACCACATCAATAGACTTAAAAATAAGAACCATATGATCATCTCGATAGATGCGGAAAAAGCATTCGACAAAGTACAGCATCCCTTTATGTTCAAAACTCTAGAAAAACTAGGGATAACAGGAACATACCTCAATATTGTAAAAGCAATCTATGCTAAGCCTCAGGCTAGCATCATTCTGAATGGAGAAAAACTGAAGGCATTCCCTCTAAAATCTGGAACAAGACAGGGATGCCCTCTCTCTCCACTTCTGTTCAACATAGTTCTCGAAACACTGGCCAGAGCAATTAGACAGACGAAAGAAATTAAAGGCATCAAAATAGGAAAAGAAGAACTTAAATTATCACTATTTGCAGATGATATGATTCTATACCTAGCAGACCCAAAAGGCTCTACAAAGAAACTATTAGAGCTAATAAATGAATTCAGCAAAGTGGCAGGATATAAAATCAACACGCATAAATCAAAGGCATTCCTGTATATCAGCGACAAATCCTCTGAAATGGAAATGAGGACAACCACTCCATTCACAATATCTTCAAAAAAAATAAAATACTTGGGAATCAACCTAACAAAAGAGGTGAAAGACTTATACAATGAAAACTACAGAACCCTAAAGAGAGAAATAGAAGAAGATCTTAGAAGATGGAAAAATATACCCTGTTCATGGATAGGCAGAACTAACATCATCAAAATGGCGATATTACCAAAAGTTCTCTATAGGTTTAATGCAATGCCAATCAAAATCCCAACGGCATTTCTTGTAGAAATAGAGAAAGCAATCATGAAATTCATATGGAAAAATAAAAGACCCAGAATAGCAAAAACAATGCTAAGCAGGAAGTGTGAATCAGGCGGTATAGCGATACCAGACTTCAAACTATACTACAGAGCAATAGTAACAAAAACAGCATGGTACTGGTACCAAAACAGGCGGGTGGACCAATGGTACAGAATAGAGGACACAGAAACCAATCCACAAAACTACAACTATCTTATATTTGATAAAGGGGCTAAAAGCATGCAATGGAGGAAGGATAGCATCTTCAACAAATGGTGCTGGGAAAACTGGAAATCCATATGCAACAAAATGAAACTGAATCCCTTTCTCTCGCCATGCACAAAAGTTAATTCAAAATGGATCAAGGAGCTTGATATCAAATCAGAGACACGCCGTCTGATAGAAGAAAAAGTTGGCTACGATCTACATACTGTGGGGTCGGGCTCCAAATTCCTCAATAGGACACCCATAGCACAAAAGTTAATAACTAGAATCAACAAATGGGACTTACTCAAACTAAAAAGTTTTTTCTCAGCAAAAGAAACAATAAGAGAGGTAAATAGGGAGCCTACACCCTGGGAACAAATCTTTACTCCTCACACTTCAGATAGAGCCCTAATATCCAGAGTATACAAAGAACTCAAAAAATTAGACAATAAGAGAACAAACAACCCAATCAACAAATGGGCCAAGGACCTGAACAGACACTTCTCAGAGGAGGACATACAGTCAATCAACAAGTACATGAAAAAATGCTCACCATCTCTAGCTGTCAGAGAAATGCAAATCAAAACCACCCTAAGATACCATCTCACTCCAGTAAGATTGGCAGCCATTATGAAGTCAAACAACAACAAGTGCTGGCGAGGATGTGGGGAAAAGGGTACACTTGTACATTGCTGGTGGGACTGCAAATTGGTGCAGCCAATTTGGAAAGCAGTATGGAGATTTCTTGGAAAGCTGGGAATGGAGCCACCATTTGACCCAGCTATTCCCCTTCTTGGTCTATTCCCTAAAGACCTAAAAAGAGCATGCTACAGGGACACTGCTACATCGATGTTCATAGCAGCACAATTCACAATAGCAAGACTGTGGAACCAACCTAGATGCCCTTCAATAGACGAATGGATAAAAAAAATGTGGCATTTATACACAATGGAGTATTACTCTGCATTAAAAAATGACAAAATCATAGAATTTACAGGGAAATGGATGGCATTAGAGCAGATTATGCTAAGTGAAGCTAGCCAATCCCTAAAAAACAAATGCCAAATGTCTTCTTTGATATAAGGAGAGTAACTAAGAACAGAGTAGGGACGAAGAGCAGGAGAAGAAGATTAACATTTAACAGGGATGAGAGGTGGGAGGGAAAGGGAGAGAGAAGGGAAATTGCATGGTAATGGAAGGAGACCCTCAGGGTTATACAGTGGAGGGGGTAGAGAGAGAGGAGGGGAGGGGAGGGGAGAGGTGGGGAGGGGGGAGGGTGGAGGATGGGAAAGGCAGCGGAGCACAACAGTCACTAGTATGGCAATATGTAAATCAATGGATGTGTAATTGATGTGATTCTGCAATCTGTATATGGGCTAAAAATGGGAGTTCATAACCCACTTGAAGCAAAGTGTGAAAGATGATATATCAAGAACTATGTAATGTTTTGAACAACCAACAATAAAAAATAAAAAAATAAAAAATAAAAAAAAAATAAATTAACCTATATAGAAGAAAAAAATAAAAAATAAAATTCATACTTACATTAAAAAAAAAAAAAAAGAAAACGAGTGACCATGTGCCATGTCTTGAAGCTTTGCAGATCACCATCTAGGTGAACTGAAGACTCTCAAATTGATAGAATTTTAAAAAATTTTTTAATATCAATAATAATTCCATTCACTGATAGAACAAACAAAAATCATTATTTATGAGATCCATCTTTCCTTAGGCCTCAAAGATTTTCTACAGGTAAAATTCTGAGATTAGTTTTTTTATAGTAAAAAAAAAAGTCAGTAGAAATTATGCTTTTGCACAGAAAAAAAGTGCCATTAGCAAGAGCATGCATTTAAAAAAAAAAAAAGATCACAAAATAAGACATTAAAAAACCTCCAGATTTTGCCAAGACGATTTTAAGCATAAAGAACAATGCTGGAGGCCATCACAATCTCTGATTTCAAATTATACTAGAGTTATAGTAACTAAAGCTGCATGGTACTGGCATAAAAACAGACACATAGACCAATGCAATACAAAGGAAGAGACAGAGACATACCCACACAGATACAGTCATCTGATCCTTGACAAAAGTACCAAGCACATACATTGGAGGAAATACAGCGTTTTCCACAAATGGTGCTAGGAAACTGAATAACATGAATATTCTTCTACATATGAAGTAGAAGGTTGAAACTACATCCCTGTCTTTCACCTGGCACAAAAACCAACCTAAAAGGAATCAAAGACTTAGGAATTAGACCAGAAACTTTGCAACTACTAAAAGGAAATACAGGGAAAACACTCCAACATATATGCACAGGCATTGACTTCCCCAAAAGGATTCCTAGTGATCCAGAAATAATACTAAGAATCAATAAATAGGATGGCATCAAATTATAAAGCATCTTTGCAGCAGAGGAAATCATTAATAGTGTTAAGGGAGAGAGTTTCAATGGGAGAAAATCTTTGCCAGCCACTCTTCTGACAGAGGATTAATTGCCAGAATATATAAAGAACTCAAAAAACTTAAAGCCAAATAAATAAGTAAATAAATAAATGAGTAAGTAACCCAATCAATAAATGGGCAAATGAAGTACAAAAGACACTTCTCAAAAGAAAAAGTACAAATAGCCAGCAATTATATGAAAAAATGTCTAACATATTTTGCCATAGGGAAATACAAATGAAGACCACACTGAGATATCAGCTCCCTTCAGTTAGAATGGCAATCATCAAAAATACAAATATGAATAAATGCTGAAAAGAATGTGGGAAAAAGGAACATTTATATACTATTGTTGGGATTGTCAATTAGTACAAGTGCGGTGGAGATCCTCACCAGACTAGAAATGGAACCAGCATAGGATCCAGTTATACCACTCCTCAGTATCTACCACAAATCAGCATACTATAGTGATATGTGCATACCTATGTTGATAGCAGCACGATTCACAATAGCCAAATTCTGGAACCAGCCTAGGTGTCTGTCAACAGATAAATTGATGAAGAAAACATAGTATATGTACACAATAGAGTTGTATACCACCACAAAGGAGAATTAAATCATATCATTTTCAAGAAAATGAACAGAATTTGAGCACATCATGGTAAGTGAAATAATTCAGACTCTGAAAGTCAAGGGTTGTAGGTTCTCTCTCACATGTGGAAGCTAGAGAGAAATAAGGGAGTAAAAGGAATCTCATAAAAATAGAAGGGAGACCAGTAAGATAGAGGAAGGGGACCAGGAGGAGGGGAGAGAAAAAGGAAGTACTGAGGAATGAATTTGATCAAATTATTTTATGTGCATGCATAAATATGCCTCAGTGAATCCCTATGTTAAATATAGTTTTTATGCACCAGTAAAAACATTTTTTTAAAACCTTCAGTTCAGATTTTTGGAAAAAACTGGCCACAGAATGCAGAATAACATATTTTATAACATGGAGTAAAATATGGGTGAAGAACAAGAAAATTAAGGAAAAGAATTTCTAGAAATAAAAAAATTAATAATATTCTAATAGCCATTTTTATATTTAATGTTACAACATTAGCATGTTTTTATGTCATTTCTATTGTAAGGGACTAATTTATATAAAGCATTCTGTGGATAGAACACTTGCTTAAAGCCATTCCATTTCTCTTAACGTTTTTCTACTTGGATATAAATTTGCACATGGACACCGTGCTCTCTATTTCTAAGAACCAACTACGAGAATCTGTGCGTGATCCTGTTGGATGACTTGATGGTATTCTATGGGAACTGATTCAGAGTGCCAGTTTTCCAATTGCCTTGATTTTCTATTTGAAAAAGCACATATTTCGTGATATCATCAAGGGGGGACAGGTGACATAATGTACACAAAGTGCTCTCCAAGTGGCAAGCACACAAGAGATTCTGTGGCTGTGATTATACAGTGTATGTAGTGTCTGGTATATAGGAAGTGGTTAAAAAATGATGCCCTGTTAAGTGTTATTATTCTTTAATCAGACATGAGTTGAATTTGCTTTGTTAGGGAGGGATCTGTTAATTGTAAGCTGAAAGATGCCTTATGGTTTAACTAATCCAATTCCCTATATTTACAGGCCAAAAAAACTTGAGAGGTTGAGTTTGCATCAGAGTCAGTCTTCCTGGCTTTTAGATCCATAGACATGGTGATGAAAGAGAGAGAAAAAATATATAAGTACTTTAAAAATTTGGGGATAAATCAAATCTCTATTCTTCTGTAATGAAAAGTCACATTTGTGCCTTGATTATTTTTTTTTTCCTCATGGAGCAAGACTGTCAATGGGCGTGGCTGGAATTGCTCAGAACAGGTAGAGGTTTTAGATGGTTATGGTTTGGGTCTGAAATGTGCCTCAAAGGCACATGTGGTAAAGGCTTGGTCCTCAGCCTGCGGTGGTGCGGAGGTGCTGGTGAGACCTTTAGGAGGTGGGGCCTAGTTGAAGAAAGTTAGGGCACTGGGGGTGTCTCCCTGAAGGGGAATCAAGACCTTTCCTCCCTCTCTCCTTTTTTCTCTCTCTGTCGTTGTTTCTGTATTTCAAGTGACTAGGCCTCCTTTGACACATGCTTCTGCCTTGATGTACAGTTGCCACAGGCCCAAAGCAACATAGCTAAGTGACCATGGACTAAAACCTCTGAAATTATGAGCCCAAACAAGCCTTTCCTCCTTTAAGTTGATTTTCTCAGGTATTTTGTTACAGCAATGGTAAGCTGACACAGAGATGCTGAATGTGATTCCCTCCTGGGAGTATGACAGGCAGGAGGTTGGGCAGAGAGCCCACTTAGCAGCAGCAAACCCAGACATCAAGAAAATGATGAAGGAAGGAGAGGCTGGTGGGACATGGAGGAAAGGGCAGGGAGTGGGCAGAGAATTCAAAAGAAGAGGAAAAGAGGGGTTTAGGCATTTTGTGTTGGAAGAGCACCTCTGGGACTGATTTATTAATATTACTTTTTAAACCATCCCATGTTCCTGTCTTATAGAAGCTGTATGTATAGTTGTTTTGAGTTTGAATGGATTGTAAAATATGCCCCAAAAGCATTATGGAAAACTCCCCTATCATGAAACAATGTAAGCCATTAAAAAAAAAAGTTACATAACTTCTTTCAATAGAAGATATTTGCTCTGTATAAGGGAGCGGATTCCAAAGCTACAGTTTTTGAAGCTTTCGTGTTCTTAATGTATCAGAGATAATTCCCAAGGCTGAGAGTTCTGAGCATTTTCTAAGGTAGTTGAGAGCTTGGTGTAACTGATTAAATCCTCTATAGAAATTTGTTTTAACCAGTTCTGCCAGATGCTTGAAATAGCTGATTAGGGATTAGGGAAGTTGGGACAGAAATGAATAAAGTAGAGATTAAGCTGCTTCTAGTTTGTAGAGAAATAGAAAAGGCTTCATGCTGTCACATGAAGGACAAGAAACAAGCATTGAACCCTGAATTCATTCCTAGATGAAGTGCCTAGAATATCTGTTAGTGCGACAGGATGATAATATACGGATGTTAACGTGAAACCCAGAGGGCTACTTGAATGGCAGGGAACTCAGGAGTTTTGGAGAAATTGCGGAGAAGGGATTTTGATGCCAAGTTTAGTAACTGAGATAAGACAATTTAAAGAGAAGCTTAGAATTAATTAAAAAAGGTACTTAGTTGTACGTACCTTAATTGTTCATTTCCTTAAAAGTTGATCTAGAATGTCATCTTTGAGTTTATCTATTTAAACATGGCTAAGTGTCTCACATATGGAAGGCACTTCTGTTTCTACTTAGAATTTTCATTCTGAAGGAATTTATACTAGAGGACAAGGAAATATATCATTAGGTAACCGCACATATAACTGTTTTTGATGTGTCGACGGTGGGAAAATAAATTGGTAAAAAAAAGGCCTAATAAGTCTATAAAGAAAAAGGTATTAGTAGAGATCTACTTGTGACTGGCAGGCAAAGCCAAAGGTTTTAAGATTTGGATCAGGGGACTGTAGTAGGGCTGCCACTTGGTGGCAGCATCCTTAAAATGTGGCTACTAGTTTTTTGAGCTGGGGTGATGAATAAAGTTCTTTTAAAAGTTGAAACTGTGAAATAAAGGTTATGAAGTGCCAAAAAAATGCTATAGCAGTAGTGTTTGAATGGCTTCAACATGGCCAAGAAAATATAAAGTATCTCTTGTGCTACTAAAAATGAACACGGGGCTGGAAGAGATTTCTTGCAATATTCTAACTAGATCTTAAAATTATGTCCATTTATCTTGAGTGTTTTTAATCTTAAATTAATTTTTTTTAAATCTGTAGACCTTATATCTGAGTTATTTTTAAAGTTGTTATCTTTCTTCCCCCTTTTGGAAGGGGTGAGGGATGAGAAGGGAAAAGCAAAAAAAACTTGAGTTACTATTCATCGACCATTTGTAGAATAGGGAAATTAATCTGTTTTGGCTCTTTAATCACTAGATGACAGAATTTTAGGGAGGGGGAAAATGTGGATATTTATTTTATTCTAAAGAGGAAAAATATTTTTTTATTGGTTGTTCAAAACATTACAAAGCTCATGATATATCATCTTTCATACATTTGACTCAATTGGGTTATGAACTCCCATTTTTACCCCAAATACAAATTGCAGAATCACATCGGTTACACACTCACATTTTTACATAATGGCATATTAGTGACTGATGTATTCTGCTACCTTTCCTTTCCCCTATTATCCCCCATCCCCTCCCCTCCCATCATCCCTCTCTACCTCATCTGCTGTTGTTCAATTCTCTCCCTTGTTCCACCCCCCCTTTCCCCTCACATCCTCTTCTATGTAATTTTGTGTAACATTGAGGGTCTCCTACCATTTCCATATGCTTTCCCTTCTCTCTCCCTTTCTCTACCCCCACTCGTCTTTGTTTAATGTTAATCTTTGAGGAAAAATATTTTAATGTCAGAAAGACATGTCTGGCTTTCTTAGTTTTTGGTTGTTGTTGTTCTTAACATGAAAATCCGTGAGTTGAACTGTATGAACTACTGACTTGATTTAGGTGTAGCTCAAAGAGCATTTTGTCGTTTCAGATTTTTCTGGCTCAATAATGTGAGAAAAAATATATAAGGCAAATTCCTACTAAACCAGTGCATCGCACAAGGCCTAAATTTAGGGGAGGAAAGATCTCAGTTGATGACTTCACTGAAAATGTGGATATTTTTGTTTGCTGCATTTTATCCTAATTTTATGTCTTTAGTTTGATACATTTAAGACCCTCATAAGAAACAACTGTAATGTTGAAAATATGCATGTGGAGTTATAAAACACTTTTAGTTTACTATATCCTGAAAGAAATGACTTTATTTTTGGCTTTACTGGTTTAACACACTTAGTGCCTCTCCATCTTTCTCTGCATTTCATCCGAGGATGGTCTGTAATCCCAGATTGACTGGGTTGGGCTACCTTCCTCAGGCGTCAACAGCATCAAGTGGACACATTCTGTCCACACATCCAGCATGGAGGTTTTATCTGGAGCAAATAGTTGAGAGTCAGTTGCTTATGTTGGGCCCCCAGTACCTTCTAGAGAAGTATCCCATATTAAGTGAAGTCCTGAAAAGTCTCCCCATCTGAATTCAAGTCATTGAGCCCCCAAGGACAAATGTCCTCTGAAATGGAAAGAAAAATTATTATTTAAAGCTAAAACTGGCTGCAGCCTCGTCCATCTTTTGAGAGAGGTGGCATAATTTATTATCAGTTGGGCCAGGATTGTTGATGCTGTCTCTGTCCCCTAGATGAACCTAAAAGGAGGTGTGTTAGTCAACTTTCCGTTACTGTGAGAAATGTTGAGAAAAAACAAATTAAAGGAGTAAAGAGTTTATTTCAGCTCATGGTTTCAGTTTGTGGTCAGCTGGCTCCATTTTGGGGGGGCCTGTGGTGAGGCAGAACATCATGGCAGAAGGGCATATAGAGAAAGCTGATCATCTCATGGCAGGGGGAAGCAGAGAGGAAGGGGTGGGTGGAAAGATATACCTTTCCAAGGGCATGTCTCCAGTGACCTACTTATTCCAACTATGCCCCACCTTCTATAGTTTCTGTCACCTCCCAATAGTGTCACTGGATGATGAATCCATCAATGGATTAATCTGTTGATGAGATCAGAGATGATCCAATTACTTCCCCCCATGATCCAATTCTCAAAGGTCCCACCTCTGAACCTTGTGGCCTTGGGGATCAAGCCTTCAACATATGAGCCTTTGGGGGGACATCTCGGATCTGAACTACAATGGGAAGACAGAAAAGGTGAGGCCTGGAGCAGTTGTTGCAAGAGGCTTTGAGTGGGGCCAGAGGCCAGCTGAAGAGCAGGGGCTGGAGAGAGGGGAAGTATTCCTCAAAGGGAAATGGAAGGATTTTATGGGCGGAGGCAGTACCTCAGAGATTCCGGAGGAGAGAGGAGAGTCGAGGAATGTGGTAGTGTGGTCAAAAATTGAAACAGAAATAGAGGTCATTATTTATATTGCTGTGCAGTATCACCACAGATCTACAGTAAAAATCTGTAATACACATGAGTTCTTTGTGAGTGGGGTATTTGTTTTAGTTTTGTGGCAATCAAATACGGAGTCGACGTAAAGTGTAGGAAAGGGGACAGCCATAGATTTGAAGCTGATATGAGATAGAGGATGATCTACCTGTAGGAGCAGTACTGAGGTCAGGCATGCTCAAGAAAATCCCAGGGAATGTGCAGATATCTTGGGGAAGACAAGAATCTTGAGCTGTGGGGGGTGTGTGTGTGTGTGTGTGTGTGTGTGTGTGTGTGTGTAGATAGATCGAGACAGATCACTTCCACCAGTATGTGACTGCCACATGTTAAGTATCATGTTAAGTATCATGCAGTGATGCCAAAACAGATAACATCAAGCTCTTTCCAGAAGAAACCTTGAGCCATGTTGAGAAAATTGATTGATCACATGTAATGTGGTAGAAATACCACTTAATTTAATTTTTTTTTTTTGTGGTCCTGGTGATTGAACCTAAGAATACTCTACCACTGAGCTACATCTGCAGCCCTTTTTATTTTTTATTTTCAGGCAGAGTCTCACTAAGTTGCCCAGGCTGGTCTCAAATTTGTGATCTTCCTGCCTCAGCCTCCTGAGTTGCTGGGATGACAGGTACATGCCACTGCATCCAGCCATATTTTCTTATATGGCTAAAACAGAAAGTCCTGAGTGAAACATCTTGGGAAAAAAATTGAGATGGTAATGTCTTTGTGGCTTTCATCTAAGTAGAACAGAGTGGGCAAAATGATTGGACACCATAGAGAAGCGTGAATGAGGCTTTGCCTCTCTATGGGACTTGCCTCTTTGCCCATGTTTCCCTAGCAAACTGTAGAAGATAATATTCTGAATTACCAAGAGCTTCAGTTGGAGAAACAATGGCTTGGAGCAACTACCATTTCATATCAACCCAATAATAATAATACACAAAGATAATATTTGTGTGCACCTGATTAACAAACATATGCAATTATTAATGCATCTAATTTTCATAAAAATAACCTTGAAGTAAGTACTACAATTTCCTCATTTTACAGAGTAGAAAACTCAGGGAGATCAAGCAGATCACCCAAGGTCATCTAGCCAGTTGAAAACTAAAATGTGCTGGTCTCTTGTTGAGTCAGGCTGTGTCAATGGTTCCTAACATGGGTGGCACCACCTTACAAGGGACATTTAGAATTTTGTAGGGACACCCTTTGGATGTCACAGTGATCAGTTGGGTGGAAATAGCCTGGAATGTGAAGTTCTGTGGGACAGTCTTATGCTCCAGGACACTGTCCTGCATACTTTGTGGCTTATAAATATCCCCCTGGACATTTGTGCAGGGTACAGGAAGCCCTTGCTGGTGATTATATCTGCGTCACTAACTGATATCCTTGTGTGTCACCTGCATTTGGAGCTTTTCCATTCTTGGCAATTTTCTCTAAAGGGCCCAGGATCTGAGGACTTCTTTGTGTCTTCTGGAGTAGCCGAGACACTGGAATACAAATATTTTACATATAAATCACCCATCTTATTTCTCCTTGACATTGTAGCTAGGACATTATATTTAAATTTTTGAATTAGATCTACAGGTGGGTTATATTATCTGTCAACTTTATCTTAGGATGGAAAAGAATATGTTTCGAAATATTGATTATAAAAAAGGGGACACTATGCATGTGAAAGACCAGATTAATAGTGCCACTTTCAGGTGAGAGATTGCTGAGTGATAGCACCAAGACAAATCCAGCTCATAGTTTGGGGTGTTGTGCAGAATATTCTGATAGATGTTTAAGTGTTTTGCCAAAGTTCACAACTAAAGATTTTTTTGGAAAAAAATTCTGTATTTTTTAGAAATTCTGACAGCCCTGCAAAACAGGGATGGTCTTGGTGGCCCCATTTTCTCTGGGGAAATAGCAGGTTTCCAAATCAGCATGGTTTAACAGGGCCTACTTGACTCATGGAAGTTCCTTCTGGTGCCAGGGGTGTTTGCATTTGCTGCCCTAAGACCCAGGTGACTTGTTTGGTAAAGGTGACTTTGCTACTAGTCACTGCTCTTTTTGTTCTGCATGATGGAGATTTTGCTGAAGAGACTGGAGCCCAGCTTTCTTTATCCACAGTGAGACTGTCCCACTTGGAGGCTCTTCACCTACCTGGTACACTCAACCCTAGAGGCTGCTGCTCACCGAGATCTGGCCTTGAACTCAGAGTTTATACAGGAGAGATTTTGCTACCCAGGCCCAGCCTCCTTAGCCATCCTCTCCCCCAGGCCTCCCAAGGTTAGTACATTTTATAACCATCCGTTCCTCTTTGCTCTTCTTTGTCGTATTAATTTGGTTTGGGGTTTTGAAGTTAATATTGAAAGAGATGAAGGCTAATAGTTGAGAACATTTCTTATTTTTTTTTTAAGCAAGGGAGAAATCACTGCTGAGAAGGAGAACATGAGAGATCAGCTAAACGATGGGCCATAATTTTCTCTGGCACAGGTTTCCGTGATTGTATTTTCTGGCTATACAGAATGAAGGAATAATTAAAGTTTAGAAAATGGATTGTCTAGAAGAAATTACCAATGCTACAGTGAACTAGATAAATTTTGAAAATCGCACTTTTGGAGTGTAATAAGAGGCTCTGAAAGTTTGGGACGTGAATGGTAAGGGCAAACTATTTCTTATTTTATTTCTGAGTCTCCGATTGGTTTTTGGTATCATCATGATGTTTTGTTCTCTTGGAGGCAGATCTAGTTTGGAGACAGCCTCTCTGCTAGTTCAGGTCCTGCCCAGATCACTAGACAGGCTGGAGTAGAAACTTCCTGCTAAGGAGAGGCGGGGTTGGTGTGGCAAGCAGCATTGCTGTTTCACTAATAGTCAAGTGGCTTAGTCACCCTTGGAAGCACACACTCCACCCTGCTAAAAAAGCACGCAATTAGAGATAAAGTTAAACCCTGTTTCCATAAATGCCACAGTAGCGCCCCACATTCCAAGGGATAGCCCTCACTCACCAAATCTGTTGAACAAGAAATCATTGTATCCAGCAAACCCTATCTTCTTATCGCCTGTACCACTTCAGGGTCTCTCGTAAAATAAGCACTTGATAAAATCTGTGCGAGGAATGAATGAGCAATTGAATTTTGGTTAGCTCTAATCTAATCTTGAGATATTTATTTCCTTATGGCTTCATTCACCATTCATTCATTCATCCATCCAATAAATATATGCTCACCATCCACTCCATGCCAGATGCTGTTCCAGCTGCTGGGGATAGAGTGGTGGATAAGATGGGTTCTCACTGACCTGCGGTTGAGAAAGGGAGACAATATACAAGGAGGCAAACACAGATGAGAAGCGTCGTGCTGGAGAAAATAGGAAGAGTTGTGGGAATGACTGACAGCATGGGGCTGATTTGGATTGGGTGATCAGGGAAGGCTGCCGAGGGGAGGTGAGATTTAAGAAGATTTGAATAAAAATAAAGAGCCAGGTGTGCAAATATCTGGAAATCCAGTGGTTCAGGGAGGGGTACCAGTGAGTGTCCAAGGGTGGGAGTGAGTTTGATGTGTTCTAGGAACCAAAGGAAAGCCAGGAATTGGGGAGAGTAGGATGAAGCAGGATGAAGGGGCAAGGGTGAGCCACAGGGAAGAGCCTGACTTTAACTGCAAGAGGAAGCAGAGGTGGGCCCTGGCCAGGGGATGTTGTGATGGAATTTACCCTTTCCTAAAATCAATCTGGGTGCAAATACACAAATTATAGTATATTCATAAAGTGGAATACACTACAGTAGAGAAAATGAATGATAAGTCTACACTTATAATGATGTGGATGAATCTCAGATACGTAATGTGGAGTGAAAGACTTGCCACATAATAAGATACAGCTTTAGTCCATTTATGTAAACTTCAAAACCAGATAGCATCAAACCATTCTGGGGAAGTAATTTGGGTTCATTAAAACCTAAAACTAAAATAAATGTACTCTTTCCTGAATACATCCATGCATATGAATTCATAGAAAAAGAACTGAACTGTTAAAAACTCAGAACTTATGACAATGCCTCAGAGGAGGGGAATGGAATCAGGTAGGAGGAGGGAGGGTGGAAGGGCAATAGGTGATGCATGTATCTTGTGGCTGCTGTAACAAATTACCACACCTGGTTGGATTAAGACAACATGTTTATTTCTCATGGCTCTGGAGGTGAGAAGCTTGAAATCAGTTTCTTGGAGTTGAAATGAAGGTGTTGGTAGAGTGTGTCCCTGGGGAGAATGGGTCCCTTGCTTCTTCCAGCTTCTTGTGGCTACTGGCCTTCCTTGACTTGTGTCAGCATCACTCTGATCTCCTCTGTAATATCTCTAACTGTAATATCCCCCTCTCCCAAGGACTCTGGTATGGGTATTTTAGGCCCACCTAGATTATCCAGGATCTTTTCCCCAACATAAGATCCTTAATCATACCTGCAAAATGAAACCACATTAATTCATGCTTACAGACCCAGGAGTTAAGGCATGAATATTTGGGGTGGGGGGCATTTTCAGCTTAACACAGTCAATTTATGCTCATGTATAATTAAAGATAAAAAGAATGTTTTGAAGGGTAGGTGGAGAACAGTGTCCTGGATGCTGTGTGAAGACATTGTAGAAGGTGATTAGATCTATACAGGTGAAAGGTGAGGTCCCCTGGACTTGGGAAGTCATAGTAGAGATGAGAAGAATTGAGATACAATCTGAAGGAAGCCTTTAGGAGTGACTGGTGGTTAGATGAAGAGGAGGAGTGATCCAAAGAAGAGACAGGATGACTCTTGTTTATGACCTGAGAAGCTGAGAGGTGCCACATGCTGAGATGGGACATGCAGGGAAGAGCAGGTATGGAGGGTGATTTAGGAACTTTGGCTACTTATAATACGCTGAATATATTTTCAGAAGAAGGATCAAAATTACTAAGCTAAACCAGGTGCAGTGGTGCACACCTGTGATCCTAGTGACTTGGGAGGCTGAAGCAGGAGGATTAAAAGTTCAAAGCCAGTCTCAGCAATTTAAAAAGGCCGTGAGCAACTTAGCAAGACCCTGTCTCAAGAAATTAAAAACAACAACAACAACAACAACAACAATGGGCTGGGGATGTGGCTTGGTAGTTAAGTGCCCCCAGGTCCCATCCCCCAAATAAATAAATAAATGAATAATTAGATTTTTAAAAATTTTTTCCTTATTTTGTTTAGAGTTTTAATAATTGAGGGGGTGTACCTTTTGGGTTACCCAGGCCTGGGAAAGAGGTTTGGTAAGATCATAAGGAAGATGAAATGCTTCGTAGATGGTTTGCAGAGTACTTGTTTCTTTCAGCATATTGGGTGCCCCAGGAAAGAATTATAGACAATGACCACTACAATGAGAGCAAATAGTAAAGGAGCGGGCAGTGGGCTCTGAGATTTGAGTCTGTGGGTATAGCTCCCCTGCTCCTGATTACTGACACTTGATCTCTCCATGGTGACTGGGGCTCTTACGTAGCTTCCACCTGTCTATATAACTGTAGAAGGAAAGAATATTCTATACGCATTTTTTCTGTTTTCCTCCCAAACAGCAGCAACACTTTATGGAAAACTAGTTGCTTTATTTTGCAAATTCTGAACTGCTCTCTGCCTAGTAAAGCCTTGGAGAGACACAGGTAGCCGGCTCTCCCACTTACCATCAGACCTGGGGCTTGTCACCCAATCTCTCTAGGCCTGTGCTTCCTCGTGGGATTACTGTGAAGATCAAAGTATGTGCTCAGTAAATGTTTGACTGCTTCACAGTCTTCAGAAGTCTCCCAGTAGTTTCCTTTAATTCGAAAATGCTGAAATTTAACATTTCCTTCAGAATCAAAACAGGCCCCAAATAATTCATTTTTGTTCATTCTAGGCAGAGGCTGAATTGTAAAGACCTATAATGCCGATGTCAATTTCTTAGAAGAGATTGCTTAGAAGTTAACAACTATAATAATTTTCAGGTCCTTCAAACAGCCTTCAACGTTTTCTGTTCGAATAGGGTTTTGTTTATTCTGTCCAGATTCCTCTCAGCTGCAGTTATCTGAAAAGTTATTGCAAAACAACCTACTTACTTAAGCCCAAGTTCTCTGGTCCCTGAGGCGAAAATGGGGATCATGACTGAGGGAGGATTATCGGGGAGCAGTGGTATCCTCATCACCTAACCCTTCTCTAGGATGCCTGGGTGCAGATTTTGCAAACAAATCAGCAGAGGGCCTGCCAAATCCTATCGGGTTTGAACTCTCTTTGTTTCTAAAGCTAAATAATGCTTCGATAATCTCTTTGGCCCCCATCTCCATCTCCAAACATTTTTTTTTTTTTTGTAAAGAAAGAAAATCTGACTAACAATTTCCATGCACCCATTGCTGGCATGTAAATTACCAAGCATGGTCTAGCTTCTGTTTGCAAAGGAAGACAACCCAAACTGAATCTGGAAATCCCATTTTTTAAATTCTCTTCGTAAAAGTTAAGTGGCTGAGATATAGGACAATGAAGGAGTTGTTTCAGGATAAAAGACATGGTCACAGAAAGAGATTGAACCATCTTGAGCTCTTTTCATACCCTCCTGTCACCCCTCTTCTTCTAATGAGATGAGAATTTTTTTTTCCTCTACGGATCTGGCAACTTTAATAGTTTGGTACCTTCAGTTCTTAGGCACGTCAACTTCTGAGTTCCCTGGTTTCTTCTTCTCCTAGTTGAATACTAATCCTGTCCTTCACCATGGGCATTGGAGCCCACTGCCAAGGCAAGAGTCTCCTCTAATGAGATTGCTTTCTTTAAATGAACTCTAGCTTTGGCCTGAAGAGACTTTCGTGCTTACTTCCCGTGAGAGCTCAGATGGTATCAAAGTACTCAAAGCCCTTCAGGTCACGATATAACTATGTCTAAGGAAACAGAAGTCACACATTGAGCTCCTGGTTCTCTAAATGCAGTGGGTGGACCATCAGCATCAGCATCCCCTGGGAACTTCTTAGAAAGAAAATTCTCAGGCCATCCCAGACCTCCTGGATCAAAACCTCCAGGGTTTCTGATTTTTGCACTGTGAAGAAACTGTAGTGTAGGGATGCAGATGCCTGATGAAGTCCACAAGCCATAGGTCTGGTTCATGCAAAAATTCAGATAAATGTAATTGAAAGTTACTTATTCCCTCCCCTCTTCTCATTCTACTTTTAGAGATACACAAATCAAAGAAGTGTCAAATGTCACACACAGTGTTTTCTCCTGGCAGGTCACCCAAGGTCAACAGAAATGTCCTTGCTGGGGTCCAATCTCATAAGAAGACAAACATCTGGAAACTTTATTTCTATATCTCCAGACTGGGATGGAGAAGAGTAACTCTCACCTCTGTTTGAAAATATTTAACTTGAGTGATGTGAAGATTTCAGTAGATCTGTGATGAGATCAAAGACCATAAATTATTTAATAGGGGTTCTACTTTTGTGGAATTATTTAAAGTATCATAATTGCAGTTTGGCTTCCTAGCCTTCATTTTCAAGTGTGGAATTCTATTGGGAACTATCATAATCACTGAAGAGTATAATATTACAGGCTGGGTATAAAAATATCTCTTTAATGACTTGCAAATTAGGGAAATATCTTGACCCGGGTGGGGACCAAATAGAAGACCGTTTTTTTTTTTTTTGTGAAAGGGAGGGGGAAACTAAATTGGCACCACATTGTTAGGCTTGTTGAATTCTCCACTCCTTAATATGGCAGATGATTAGATAAAATTTGTAGCACAGAACATCAGGATAAGTGATGAAGGGCTGTGTGGCAGACAGAGGTGTCTTGCAACTTCTGCAGTTGTGTCTTTGGATTGAATTTTAGTGTGCATAGTCTGAAAGTCAACCTCAGGTGATTCGTTACATTAATTGCATAAGCATGGTTCTAAGGACTCTTCTCATAGGACCAGGACAGTAGGATTGGGGCTCACAGACCAAAAATAAAAAAATAAAAAAATGAAACGGCTTTCTAAAACATCAGGCAAGTGGGTCCCATTACAATTTTCCCAGTAAATCAAATACTTGCTACACATATTTTCCAGTTTGTTATAACTTCACTAACATTTAACCCAAGGAGTCATAAATTCAGCTGTGTGGATCAAAATCACAGCCTGCTTGTACAGATTTATATTTCAAAATGGCATTTTATTTTTTGTTCACAGTTAAGATAGCAGGCTTAGAGTTTAAAACCCTAACTTGAAATTTTTGCGCTATCAAATCTGTTTTTAAAAGCAGCTTAGAGTCTAAAGAGATTGCTTTGACATCAATTAGCTTTTTTTCAACCAGGGTCTTAATGAATTAATTTAAAACTCAACCACAGATGTAAGGTCAAACATACCTAATTAACTCATGCAGTTAGTTCATTTAAGGGCTTAATGATGACTTTAATTTTTTTTTTTTTTTTTGGTATTTGGGACTTAACTAGTACATCCCCAACCTCTTTATTATTTTTTTGAGTCAGGGTCTTGCTAAGTTGCTTTAGGGCCATGTTAAATTGCTGAGGCTATTCTCGAACTTGCCATCCTCCTACCTCAGTCTCCTGAGTCATTGCCTAGCTTAGTGATCATTTCTTTTTAAATTAGAAATAATATGTATGAAAGGTGTGTCATGTTCAGTGGGCCAAAGCAATAAAATGAGAACTTACTGGGAAACCTACACAGCGCGGTTCATGAGCTTCCAATTCACCACACTGTGCCTTATACAGATTTATTCAAGACAGATACTACATGCTACAGCTGGAACATTTTATTAATTTTCCCCCAAGTAGTTCAGCATTGTTGTGCAAATGGACAGTTGTTTCTTTCAGAGGACTCCCCCATATGCACCCTGGACCTGGGACCACCATGGTTTTGGGAATGAGATGGGGCCACTGCCCCTTGCCCTCTGCCTTATCTACAGTCATTCCTCTTTGAGCCCCAGGAATCCAGGCACAGGTGGCTCTTGCTCATCCTTGGGCAGCCAAGTCAGTCACAGGATCCTCACACCCACCTGCGATAGTCCTCGGCTCCCAGGATGGGGGGGCCCCGGGCGTTCACCCAGTTCTTATGGTTTACTTAAACTAACTCAGAAAGATTATGGAGAGGCTCTTAGAAAGCTTCTGGTGACTCATTGCCGCAGGAAGGCTTGCTTTTGTCTCCTCCCATTAGACAACAGTAGCTGTACTAAGGCAGCTTAACTCACATCATCTCAATTAATCCCTCTATTTACATATTTCAACTGGCTAATAGAGCCCAGATTTAGAGCCAGAGACTCCCGACTGCCACTGGGTTCTGCTGCTGCTTAATGGGACCTAAGTCATAGCAACTACTGTTTTGAGGATGCCTCCAGGTCAGGGGCACTTTTTCACATAGAAACTGATGCCTCTTTCACAATAGCCTCCTGAGGTGGGTCCATTAAATCCATTTTATGGATTAAGAATCAGAAGCCTGAGAGGTGAAACTACTTGCGTAGTCTCACTCAGGTGTAAGGTGAAGTTAGCATTTGAATTCAGGTTACTCTTCTGGCAATTGCAAAGATCATTTTCTTCCCATGTTTATATAAATCTCTTGATGCCTAAGCCCAAGTTCATCTGCATTTTTTTTTCTTATCTTTTCTTGTACAGATCCAAAACATGTTCAGGATGAATGCTTTGGGGGCTGAGTGGGCATCGTTTTGTTCACTCATTGCTATTATTTCCTAAGTGAGTGAATTTAATATATTTAATCGTGTACCCATTCATTAAGTATATTGCACGTATGAGTTAATATATTTATTTGTTTGTAATAGTGCCTGGTGCATAGTATACGCTCCCTGAGCATTAGTAGTTTCCAACCATCAATTCATACATTATTTATTGAGTTCTTGCTCTGTGCCCATTGCCAAGCAATTTCTACTGGGGAAATCAAAATAAATAATACATGTCACTTTCTCCATTCCTAATGTCGCACTTGTCTATCTTATCTCCCAGGTTGCAGTTTTTATGGGATCAAAGATGTAACTGTATTATTCACCTGTATATTTCTAGTGCCTAGCACAGGGCCTGGCATAGCTGAAGTACAAAAAAAAAAAAAATTGATGGAA
This sequence comes from Marmota marmota marmota, assembly GCF_001458135.2. Taxonomy (NCBI): domain Eukaryota; kingdom Metazoa; phylum Chordata; class Mammalia; order Rodentia; family Sciuridae; genus Marmota; species Marmota marmota. The sequence goes on along the minus strand of NW_025999977.1, from coordinate 6,930,234 downwards.
TAAATGAATGCTGGGTCATTGGAATTTTTAAAAATCATCTCAATTTAGAAACCAAGCCATACCATTCCAGTTGAGTTGTCATTATTATTTTCTTTGTTTTGTTGGCTGTGTGAATGAATCCCGTTCACTATGTATCAGGTGAATATTTTCTTCCTTCTTGCTGTGGAGATGCAGGCACATCCTTGGCAGTACTCAGGGATGCAGCCTCCAGTCCGTTCCCCTTGAAGACCCTAACAGCCTTAGGAAACCTGGGAAGAGTCTGGTGCAGTTAGTCTTAGGGAATTCTGCTCAGGGCTGGAGGCATGCTGAAGGGTGATCTTTTGGGAAGTTTCAGGCACTGATGTGAGCTCCGTTTTCCAACTCTTTCAACATCTTGCTTTATGGTTCTGGGCCAACAACCTGGAACTCTGGACCTTCTGAGTTTGCCCTCTTGGGAGGCTAATGGTGTTCCTGGACTTCTAGATGGTGCTCCTGGGAGACGATAGGACATGGAGGGAAGAGGTCATTCTAAATAGTTGCACATGGTGAGAGAAAGGCAGACTACAGTAGCTGGTTGAATGTCATGAAGGCTGGGGTCTAGCTCCAGCTTACGTTGATGCTAGCAGGGCTCCTTTATAGTTTAGAAAGTTGCCCCCAAACACTTTTGTGGTAAAGGCTTGTTCACTAGTCTATGGCACTCTTAGGATGTGGTGCAACCTTTAGGAAGTTGGGCCTCATGGATGGAAGTGAAGTTATTGGGTATGTTCCCTTGAAGGAGATATTGGGACCTCCACACCTCCTCTCTCTTTGCTTCTTGGCTGCCATGGATGAGAAGTGTCCCTGGCCTCGTGCTCCTTCCATGATTCACTGCCTTGCCACAAACCCAAAGGCAATGGAGCTAGGTTACCATGGACTAAAGCCTCTGAATCTGTGCATTCCTTCTTTTATGTTAATTTATCCCAGGGTTTGTTATAGCAATGGAAAGCTGACTCATGCAGCTTTCAACCAGGTTCCAATGCAGTATAATTGTGTAGTGTGTGTAACTTGCACAGAAAAGAGATTACAAAGACTAAAAGTATCTAGGATTCCTCCTAAAACGTAGCATATTTAGTGAACATCATTTAAATAAGTGTTAAGGTTTGAATATGAGGCTTTCCCCCAAAAGTTACCTGTGTGAATTGCGAAAGTGAAATGCTTAGATTAGGATAGCTATAACCTAATAGGTGGATTAATCCATCAAACGGGTTAATCATTTGAAAAGACTAACTGGATGGTAACTGTAGGCAGACAGGGTGTAGCTGGAGGAGGTAGGTCACTGGGGCCATGCCCTTAAAGGTTCATCTGTCTGGTGATCTCTTTCCCTTGTTTCCTCTGCTTCCTGACTGCCATGAGGTACTTTCCTCCATGACTGCCCTTTTGCCACGATGTTCTAACTCACCTTGGGCCCAAAGAGATGGAGTCAGCTGGCCATGAACTGAATGAAACCATGAGCCCCAAATAAACTTTTCTTCCTCTAAGTTGTTCATGTCAGGTATTTTGGTCACAGCAAGGAAAAGCTGACTAACAACAATAAACAAGGAAAGTGTTGGCTGCACCTTCCAGACGGGATACGTGGTGCAGAGACTTTGACTTATCTACCTTGGCTCAGACCTGGGAGGAAGCCAAGGAACATACTCTAATCTCATCCTAAGAACTACCATTTTTGAGCACCTATTGTATGACATGTCATTTATCCAGATGGTGTCATTCAAATTATTATTTTTGGCAGTCCTGTGGAGTTCTAATTAAGAACCCTTCCCATTCTCCCATGATTTTCTTTTAAAAATCAAAGCAATTAAATTTGGTGAGGTTAAGTGTTTTTTTTTTTTTTTCTGCAGACAAAAAAGAACTTGGATTTGAACCCAGTTTGATCCCAAAACCCATGTTCTTAAGCACTTTAACATCTACCTCATTTTCTATACAGCTCCACCACTTGGAAAGCTAATGAAAGAGTTGAGGACAGGTGTCTCTGTAGCTTCCAATGTATTCCTCCATGTTTTCCAAACTGATAAAAACTGACGTTGCCCAAGCAATCAAAATTTCACAGACTTCAAATGGTAGAGAGGAGTTGTCATGTTATACATTTACCCTGGATTAACTCCCAACAGGCCTTTATAGAACTCACATCATGTATATGAGAAACAAAACTAATAAATGTCTCCCCTCTGGCACCCACCAGAAAATTTAAGACATAAGAATGAGAGCAGGAACATAACATTTGGGTTGCTTGCATGGTTAGTACAAAACGTGCTGAAATTCTGGGTGGAGACTGGGTGATTTCTCACACACACAAGGGTTAATAGAAATGATCTCTAGGGTTCATTGGGCCACTCCAGCCAATTAGAATCTGATGTCAACTCTCTTCTATGGCTCAACCTTTGTACCATTACACCGACAATCTCTCCTGCTGTATCTCCCACTCTGAGAAAAATTAGAAAGCACTCAACCTTACTCTTTCCAAGAAAGGAAATTCTAATTGCAATTCAGATCACTGGAAAGTGGTCATGAAACTAAAAGATAATGCCAAATCTAAAATATTGACTTTTTTTCTTATAGTTGGGTTGACAGGTTGATCAAGAACTTGAATTTCTATCAGACCAAAGTAAGAGAGAAGAAATTCCAAAATGTCTAGAGATGATGTTAAGACCCTATTCTAAGGGTCAGATGGCCCAGAGAAGAAGTATGGACAGCGTGAGTCTTGAGAACCAGATCTGGAAACAGCTTGATTTGCTATTTTCTATCTTCAGAATGTGGGGGAAAGTTACTTAAATTTTCTGAGCTTTAGTTGCTTTATCTGCAAAGTGGAGGTGATACTTGGCTTTATAAGTTTTGATGAGAATGAGATGACAGCAATGTAAAACTCTTGAAATGAAGTGTGCATTTAAGAAATATTAGTTTCCCCCCTCATTCCTATAGGAGAACACATTGCTCTCCTTAGATGATAACCCTTCTGGGGTGTATTAGTTTGTGTGAGCTGCTATAACAAAGAATCACAAGCTGAGTGTCTTAAATGGCAAATTTATTGTCTTTCAGTTCAGGAGGCTGGAAGTCCAAGGTCAAGGTGTTGGCAGTGTTGGTTCTTGAGAGCTTAGAGGGAGAATCTTTTCTAGGCCTCTCCCCCAGCTTCTAGTGGCTTGCTGACAGTCTTTGGTGTTTCTTGAATTCTAGAGACATCACCCTGATCTCTGCCTTCCTCTTCACCTGGATTCTCCCTGTGTCTCTGTCTCCAAATTTCTCTTTTTGTATAAGGACAACAACCATAATGGATTAGGCCCTACCTTATTGACTTTATTTTAAATTGATAATCTTTGTAAAGATTTTACCTCTAAATAAGTTCACATTCTTAGGTATCAGGAATTAGGACTCCTACATGTAAATTTAATGGGCAACTCAACCCCTGACACAGGGCAGTGGGTATGATGCTGACTAAATTGATGATATAATGGATTGAAATTTGAGTGCTCATCTGGGGATTTTGTGTTCACTGTGGGCTGATTTTGCTACATAGTGACTTCTTTTATATCATTACCCCTTTGGGAAAAATGAAGTCACTGCAATGATAGCAGGAAAATAAGTTTCTAGCAAGCCCTAGAAATAAACTTCATCCCTGCATTCAGAGTATGAAGACTCGCTTTATAAACACACTTGAAACAGGCACAGCCAGAACAGGTATTACTTGTATGGCTTAAGAAATTTTGGTTGCTTCTAGGAAATTATACCTGCAGAAAGTAACAAAGTAGAAACCATTTGGTTTCAGTATCAACATTGTTAGCATAATGTAACTATTTCCAATTCAGTTATAAAATCAAGGCACTTTTTAGTTTTACAGTTAACACTTTAATTGCTCACCATTTAACAGGGACATTTATGTTATCTCTTTTTATTCCTAAAACAGGATATAAAATAGCATTTCAGGAGCCTGTTTTACAAATAAAGAGATGGAGGTACAAAGAGACGTGTGAATTCTACCAATCTGGCCCTCACAGAGGGACTTCCCAGTGAGTCCAGGAAATGTGTTCAGATACAGCAGCCCTGGGATTCAGCAGACATCTTGCCTTTGACAGATACTACAAGGCCTTTTGCATGTGGCAGTTTAGCCCGCTGGAGACCATTCCAGTTGTGACTAAGCCAATCTTATCATCCATGGTTTGTCTACACAGTAGCACAATTGGCAGAAACACAGGAGTATTGGTTACTCTGATTACAGTGACTTTGGAGACCATGACTGATCAGTTTAGACCAAAATTCCAGCCACAACAATTCTGGAAATTTGCACTGCCATGGCGAATGTAGGAAAAGTCACAGTCAGAAATTGTATCCATAACACATCCTTTTTTTTTTTTTTTCTTTTTTATTGGAACCTGAATGAATTGGTGGTTTTAACTTTCTACAGTTATCATTATACCTAAGTCCAGAGTTTCAGCCTATTATGGAGTGAAATCATCCTTTGGAGGCTTAGTCTTTGAATGACCAGCTTGGTAGGCATCTTTGAGATTTCTAACTGCAGTGGTGGACAAATGAACCTCCTTTATATTACCACGGGGGATAGACAGTGCTGCTGTCAAGGACTCTTCTGTTCCTTTCTAGAGCTTTCTGGATTTTTCCATTAAATACAAAAGTTTTCCCTGAGAGGACCTTTTCATCTTGGAAGGAAAATGCTATAAAAATTTTCAACTGAAGTTTGAGAGACTGTATCATTGAGCTCTGCCACGTTCAATCTAGCCCATACTGTCAGTGTCCCTGCATGGAGGAAGAAAGGGTGCCAGGCACAATCAAACAGACCTAAAGTCACTTTTCTCTTCTTAGATTTTTAAATTTAACAGTGAACAAATGGCCTTAAACTTGGATGTAGCCACAGAACCAACTTGCCCAGTGCCACAGGGGCAACTTGTTGATTTTTTTTTTTTTTTAACCTCCAAAACGATTTTGGCATTTTGTGATGAAGAAGTTATAGCTCTAGTGTATGTCATACATCCTTTGAGATTTGGCAGAGGTACACTGTAGGGGTCACATAGGTGGTACAGGTACCACACAGAGTCCTGCCATTTCTCCTCTCCTTGACTCAGTCTCAGATTTAAGCTGACATTCCCAGCCACATGGGGTCCTTGTAGCAGCTGCAAAGTCCAGATGTCTAGCTGGAGAAATGTGGCCCGTATCCTGTTAATCTGAAAGACATCTGAGTCTGCGACAGGGAAAGCTGGCAGCTGAGTAACCTTGCTCCTCATGTTCCTTCGAGTTGGTCGTAAGTGGGTACGTTGGGAGTTTCCAATCTGCTTCTTTCACACTCAGAAACATACAGTAGAGAAAAGGAGAAATGAAGTATTTGCTTGTTTATGATTATTATTCTAATAAAAAACCCTAGATGTTTTCTATTGGGGTGAGGATTGATGGCCCCCCAAAAAAGGTAGAAAATGATTTTTCCAAAATCATTTACTGTCCAAATGAGAAATGGTATTTAAATTTAATAAGAAAAACAAAACCTAATGAATAAATATGAAGTGAGCCAGAAAGGGAAATGAGGACAGTAAATCTGAATATTTAAAACTGATCACTGATTTAAATGATTTCTTTGTGAGTTAAGTTAAAGGCTTCAACTCTTGTTCAGGCAAAAAGAGAATCACAGGTACAGATACCAGAGTATGCCAAAGGTTGAAAGAGTTTTCAACATTTGAGGTCTCACAGCATCCCTTTATTCTACTGCATTTTTCTGCCTTCACAATTTAGATATTATGTGCTGCTAATAAGAGGGCATTTTTCCATTTCTTATATAAATGTATTCAAATGCTTTTTTTAAATCTTTACTGATTTGTTGAGTCTGCCTATATCTCTATCACTTACATTGACATCTTTAAACAAGGTTTTAGTGACTGCCATAACTAGAAAAACCTAGGACTTAAGGTTGTGATTTAGAATTGTACCATACAATATGATGACCTCTAGAAAGATGTTACTATTTAAATTTAAATTAATTAAAATCAAAATTTAAAATTCAGTCCAAGAAAATTGGACAACACAGAAACAGAATCTTCCTATCATTGGACATCTCTGATCTAGAAAACACCTGTGCTCTTTTGATCTAGAATTTTTGAGAAACTGATTTCCTTTGCTAGCCAGAATTAAAAAAAAAAAAGTAGGAATAAGCCGCTCTAGATTTAACTTGCTTCACCTGCTTTTGTTTTTTCTTCTTTCTTTTTTTTTTCTTTTCTTTTTTTTTTTTTTTTTTTTTTTTTTT
>NW_025999977.1:6873165-6923959 GCF_001458135.2 Marmota marmota marmota | reverse complement strand
TTTTTTTTTTTTTTTTTTTTTTTTTTTTTTTTTTTTTTTTTTTTTTTGTTTTTACTGTGCATTATAGTTATACACAATAGTTTGGTTCATTTTAAGAAAATAAGAAAATCATACATGCAAAGAATTTAATTTACTCCATGTCAGTCCCTGGTGGACTTGCTTTTTTCCCCTCTTTTTCCTCACCTTTTCCCCCTTCTTTTACTGTACTGGTCCTTCTTTCATTCATTTACTTATTTATTTTTAATTAGTGCTTTATAGATATACATAAAGGTGGAATCAATTCCCTGGGGTATGTTTATGTAGACACCTAGGGTAATTATGTGAAGTTCATCCTGCATTTCCTTCCCTTTCCCATCCCTCCTTCCTGCCTCTCAATTTCCTTCTTCTACTCCATTAAACTTCCCTATTTCTTTATGATATCCAATCCTCTCTTCCAATTTTTTTTTTTCCTTATTTTGCCCTAGCTTCCACATATGAGAGAAGACATTTAACCCTTGACTTTGTGAGTCTGGCTTACTTCACTTAGCATGATGTTCTCCAGTTCCATCCATTTACCAGCAAATGCCATAATTTCATCATGGCTAAACACAACTCCATTGTGATGTGTATACCACATTTTATTGATTTGGTCATCTATTGATGGGCCCCTGGGCTGCTTCTATAACTTGCCTATTGTGAATTGTGCTGCTATATTCGTCAACATGGCTAGCCAGTATTTTGAACAACTGTCCTTTCTGTTTCATCCAAGAGATAATGAAAAAATGAAACTGTATTGTCAGATAGGACAGTATCAAATAGCTTTTTCTTGCAGAAAACACGATTCTCCACCGTTACTCAACGTTTGAGTGGTATGGTAACAACTAGCATATTCCAATCTGTAGTGATGTTTGGGACTGGCATCTACAAACCTTATATGTGGTTCCAGTTATCCTAAGACAGAGACTGGAAATTTTTCTCTAAAGGGGGTTGATAAGAAATAATTTAGATTTCATGGGCTGTAGTGGCTCTTGCAATGATTTAATTCTGTCACAAGAATGCAAAAGAAGCCATTAACAAGAAGTGGACAAACAGACATAACTGTGTCCCAGGAAAACTTTATTGACACAAATAGGCGGAATGATAGTTGGCCTACACCTGTCCTGGAATAGTTAAGATGACTCCCTCGTGTTTCAGAATTTGTTCAACAATGCAATAAAATAGCCTAGCTAATACTCTCTCACTACAGCACTGTGCTTATAATGCAGATGCCAACGATTTTAAATTTGTCTCCTTTGGAGTGTGCTCAGATAAATTTGCACTGTTCACTTCTCAACAGTATCTGCACTTGGCCTAGTAAGACTAATCCCCCTTCAAGCTGCTCTAAATAGATGGGTAACTGCTCCACAGTGGGCACTATCGTGTGTCTTCATTACTCCCCATCAGTAGCATGTGGTTCTTGGGGTCATTCCAAAGGCTCACCCCAGAGACCTGCTCCTTCAGCCTTTCTGGTGATTATGTAAGCGCCTGATCATCTGCTTAAAATACTTGGAATATCTTTTTCCTACACTGAATCCTGACAGATGCCAATTTTTATAAATTCTGAAATGTGTCCAAACTGGTCATCTCTTTCCAAAGGTTGAATCTCTAAATGAGCCTAAAACTCCATTTTTTATAAACCCCAAGTGTACCTCTTCCCCCATCCTTTCTGAAGTGTCTTGGATGGTGTGACATGGTGATTCAGCAAGAAATATTTATTTGGCTTCCATCTCTGTTTCTTCTCAAACCCCTGGAATTTACTGTATGATAGGGGCGAGTTATGTATCTTATGTTATCCGCAGTAACCTCTTTCACCCACACCTGTATTTCTGCTAATGAGGTGATACTTGGTGACCCCCTAGGTAGTTTCAGGATGAGGGCTGGTTGCTCCTATCATGTGATTAGATGGTTGGAAATTTCAGCCCCATCCCTGGGTCTCCAGGAGAGGAGAAGGGCTAGAGATGGAATAAATCACCAATGACCAATGATTTAATCAATCATGTCTACATGATGTAACCTACATAGAAGTCCCAAATGAAGGGGTTTAGAAAGTTGGATTGATGAACGAATCCAAGTATGAAAAGGTGGTGTGCCCACAGAGGGTCTGGGAGTACCATAAACTCCCCATATCTTGCCCTATACATCTCTTCCATTGACTGCTCTTAAGATGTGTGTATCCTTTATAATAAATCAGTAAATGTATATAAACTATTTCTGAATTCTGTGAGCCATTGTAAAAAACAAAATCCACTGGCTATATATGGCAGACCCTTTCCTGTTCTGCCATATATACCCAGTTGGTTAGAAACTTGGGGTCCTGGGTCTTGCAGTTACCTCTAACATGGGGGCGGGCTATGGGACTGAGTCTTTAACATGTAGGATCTGACACTAACTCCAGGTAGATAGTATCAGAATCAAATTGAATTGACTTGCAGGACTCCAGCTGATGTCAGAACAGTGGTTGGTATGGGTAAAAAAAACCCCATGCATTTGGTGTCAGAAGTGTTCTGTGGGTAGGGTGGAACAGACCATAATAGATAGTACTCCTAACTTATTTCCTCTATGTGGAATTTTTCACTGAGCTGGGAACCCAAACACCAATCTACCTTTGAGAGAAGCAGGAATCATTATGTCCTATGGGTTCGAGCCTCGGACTCCATAGGAATGATGAAACTAAATACTAAGGTTATGTGATATAAATCTGCCATTAAAACTGGAGGAGACCACATCCATTTAGTGGAAGCACCTATCAATCTTCAGAAACATGTATCCAGTATGGTCCCATGACATAATTATGCAGTGGGCTTCAAAGCCTCTACTATGTTTGCAAAATGTATTCAAGAGACAACTCATCATCTGATTTTTTTTATGTTTTCAAGTTCGATTGTTTCTGTATACCGGGGACCCTGCCAGATCATACGGGTCTTTTCTTTGATCTGCTTAACATTTCTCAAAATGCCATCTTGACACTCTTATTTGGATCTCCGAAAGGGCGGAGGTTCTCAATGTGCTCCTTGTGCAGCCTTGTCCAGGAAGGATGCCCAGTCTGAATGTATCAGTGATATTCACAAGACATCACAAATAGCCTTTTCTTTTTAATTTTGATGCAATGGAATGCCAACTAGGAGGGGGAAAAAACAGCAGGAGAGAAGGAAAAAAAAAACACATTACAAAGCATAAAGCTTTATGATTAATTACCTTGAGTTCAGATATAATTTAAACATATTGACTTGTCTGAAATAAGTGCCAGACAGTAGAGCTGGGGAGACAGGAAGTGCCTGGTGAGACTGCTGAAATAGGCTGGAAGGGAAGTCCAGGGGGGTACGGACATCATCATTTAACTGTTCTCCTCAGCCAGGCAGAAAATGGCCACAACTGCTGATGGTCAGTGGAATCAAAGAGATAAATTATGGCCCAACTCTGCCTTTGAAATGAGTGGAAAGTTAGTCGATACTTCAACTTTATATAATCCTAAAATATTGGTTCTGAGACAATCCATTACAACTGATTTTTTTTTCCCTCTTCATACACATGATCTGCCCAGAGATTTCTATGAGGGGCCAGAACTACCTTGCTAATTCCCAGCCTCAGGTTAACTGATGGGATTTCAGGCTCCCTGCTTAGCTGCAGCTCCCCAGCTGGAGGTAGAGTGGCACCAGCAGGAGTGAAGATGACTGCAAATTCTTCAGCATGAATGAAGCCCTGAGACCAGCATGCTGGGCCATCATTTTGGGAGCCAGGCTGTTCCCAGTGCTTTTTGTAGCTGGCTTGGGGAAAACTGATTTCTTTGCAGTAAACTGGGACCAGATGCGTTTCTTTGTGTAGAAGGTTTAAAAATCCAACCAGCTGCTTTCAGTTTTTGATAATGGATTATGGTGTTGAGGGGCCTGCAACTCACTTTGAAACTCATGCATGCATAGGAAGGCCAAACGTGAGCATTCGGGCTAACCTCACTTCTGCATTTTAACACACTCTGGGCACATGTGATTCAGCGACCCCTTGAAGCCCAGCCTGTTTTATGCCATCTGGATGACAACAACATCATCCGCCAACGCCTGTCACAGACGTCTGTTCATCCCATAGCCTGATTCCATGGATCCTCCTGGAGGTTCTTCTACTCAGCATGAAGAGCTGAATTTTGATTCCAGTCTCCCAAGTTTCTGAAGAGCTTGGGATCCGGCCTGCAGCTCCTCTTCCTCACACTGAGTCTCCTTGAAGCCTGCAGCTGTGCAAAAATTTCACACATACAGTGAGAGTAGCAGCCTCTTGGCTAGTTTTTCAAATAAACTCCCTGTCCTGTCTCTGATACTGAAACCCAAGCTCCAGGCGGTAGGCAAGAAGGCATGTTTGCAGGTGGAGTCGCCCTTCCGGAGTGAAGTGGCAGAAGAGAAGAAGGGAGCTCTCCTCGGGCTCTCTGGCTCAGGCTGCATGTAGATGCGGACTTCCCAGGCCTCCACTAACTAATTCAAGACAGAGAGCCCAGAAAACCATAGAGAACTCAGAGAGGATTCCAAGAGGATTTCAGGAACTGATTACATAATGAAAAGTAGAAAAATAGGGATTTGACTATCTTATTTGATTGAATTTTGGTAAAAAGACCTATATTAGTTAGGGTTTTCCAGGGAAACAGAACCAAGAGGGTGTGTATGTGTGTGTGTGTGTGTGTGTGTGTGTGTGAGAGAGAGAGAGAAGGGGGTGGGTATTAATTTATTTTTAAGGATTGGCTCATGCGATCTTCAAGGCTGGCAAGTTTGAAATTGAAGCCTGGAGATTCAGGTAAGAGTGCATGCTGTAGCTCGAGTCTGAAGGCAGATGCTAGCAGAATTCCCTCTTCCTTGGGAAGTTCTAGTCTTTTTTCTTTTAAGAAAGACCTTCAGCTGATGGCATGTGGCTCCCTCATATTATGAAGGGTAATCTGCTTTACTCAAAGGCTACTGATTTAAATGTTAATTCCACCCCCACCCCCCCCAAAAAATGCCTTCATGGCAATAGCTAGACTGGTGTTGGAGCAAACATCTGGGTACTTGGGTACTGTGGCCTAGCCAAATAGATACATAAAATTAAATATATATATATATAATATTAAATATAATATTAATATTATAAATTATATAAAATTATATATATATAATATTAAATATATATATATATANCCCCAGTCATTCATATATATATATATATATATATATATATATATATATATATTTTTTTTTTTTTCCCCCTGAAAGGTAAAATAACAAGGTACAAAGAAAGAAGTTGCCACATCATGGGTGATGGTAGAACCAAATGTATTCATCACACATCTGTGTATATACAGACACACACATGTACACACACATGTGCTCACATGCACACACATCCATCCCTAGGTGCCCTGAGCACATCCATGTAAGAGGGCAAATGAGCCTCAGGACAAAAAAAATCTGTCAGTGAAGAAAGGAAATCAGAGATGCACAGCTCCCTGTGTCTCAAACGTTTTCTGTCTGGATTTAAGAAAAACTGAAAAATTGGCTCTGGAAACTCTCCCCAACCTTTGCTCTTTCCTGTTGGAATTTCCTAAGGTAAAGACTGATTGTTTTTTCTTTTTTAATGTTGCAGCTCAAATATCAAGATGTGCAGGTCAGAAAGCTTTGCACATACTACCCCCTTCTGCTTGTGATTGTCCTGAAGGGGGATGGATCACCACAATGAGAGTCAGAGAGGCCCAACTAGGTGTTAAAGGGCAGCAGTGGTCCACATTCCAATCCCTAGGTTTTCCAAGGAAGAAACCCTGAGTCTGAGAAATCACCAGGATTGTGTCTTTGGAGATACATAAATATTTGGTAAAATTTGGTAAAATCATAGTAAAACTTTTTCTTTTTTTTTTTTTTAGCACCTATAAACCATAGTAAATATTGGCTATGGTAAAATAATAGTAATAATAAAAAATCAATAAAAAAGTGACCTGATGGTTTTCATTCTTTTTCTTTTCTCTCTGACTTTTGGCCAATATTTGGATGGCTGTTCTGTAGAGCAAGCCTCTAGATTATTCTGCTTTATCTAGAGGCAAGATAGATATTGAAGGACCTATGTCCAGTCCCTGAGAAGCATTTTTTTTTTCCAATCTGGTGTCTACTAAGCCACTTCTTTGGCAATTTGTGTAAGATTCCTTCAGGGAGGGGGAATAAATGACTTGCAAGGTACCAAACCATTGATTCTATTCCCAAATAGTTTTTCAGCCTCCATGCTTTTTTTTTTTTTCCTTTTGGTACTGGGGATGAAACTAAGGGGCACTCGACCACTGAGCCACACCCCCAGACCTATTTTTGTATTTTACTTAGAGCCAGGATCTCACTGAATTGCTTAGCACCTTGCTTTTGCTGAGGCTGGCTTTGAACCCTCCATAACCCTGCCTCAGCCTCCTGAGTCACTGGGTTTAGAAGCGTGTGCCACTGCTCCCGGCTCTTCCATTCATCTCTGATAGTTGAGGAATCACATAGTCTTTACTGTCATCACTATTCTGCTGATGGAGAATCTAAAAAGTCGGGAGATGACTACCAATTCTTCTTCTCTGCATTAGAAACAAACAAACAAAGAACAAAACTTATAAGTTACTACCAGGCCACTGGCTAGTTGTCACTAGAGTAAGTTTGCCAGATTTAGTAAATTAAAATTCGTAATACCCAATTAAATTTGGCCATTTGTGTAAGATTCCCTCAGGGAGGGAGACTAAATGACTGGCAAGGTACCAAACCATTGATTCTATTCCCAAATTTGAATTTCAGGTAAAGAAAAATTTCTTAGTGTAAGTATATCCTACACAATATTTGAGACATACTTATGGTACAAAGTATCCCTTGTTTCTTAGAAATCCAAATTTAACTGTAAATTTTATGTTTTATCTGGTAATTCTATTCTTAAGGAGTCCCATTTTGATTGTACCCCAAGATTGGGGTACAAGATTGGTGTGGATTGGAGGCCACATTTTATTCCATGTGGGTTTGTCTCCCTAGTTAATTAATCACTGTGAGGGTCAAACAAGGCATGTCTGTTCAGCTAATGCATTGTTATCTTATATCTCCTGGTTTATACCAAAGTACTCCCCAAATGGTTCCTTGGAATACATGGGTCTTACAAACTACTGGAATAAGTTTGAAAAAAATTGCACATGTCTCTCTTGAAAAGTATCCATGCAACACTTGCTAACTAGCTTCAAGAAGGCAGGAGACATGTCTGTTATGTTCATTATTTAACCCCACATCATAGCATAAGAAGGCTCTCACTAGTATTTGTTGAGTGAATAAATAATGAAGTCTTAGCCGGGCTGTAGTGAGCTCAGTGTTTGCCTAGCATGGCTAAGGCCCTCGGTTCAATCCCCAATGCTGCAAAAAGGAAAAAAAAAAAAAAAAACAGAAAATAAAAATGAAGTCTTAGTCATTTTTTTATTCTCACTGTCTCATCCATCATGAGAAACCACTACTTTAACTATAAATTTTGGATGAAAACCAAACTGCACAAGATTATTAAAGATTCTTGTGGTTGTGAAATTAATTTAATTTAACATATGATACTTCAACTTTGAACCTGGGTCTTGCTAGCCAAATCTGGCCCTGGGATATATTTTATTTGGCTGGCCTACTGTTTTAGAAAAATGTGAACTTTTATGCCCTGAGACAGACATGAGTTGATAGCTCACCAGTGTATTTGCTGCTCCCAGCTGTCTCGTGGGCTCTCTCCCCTTGCATACCTACCTGGCCTCGAGAAGAATTTGAGGTTCAGTGCCTACGAGGGGATGATTCATCAACCTTAAGAACAAAGATTTTGACATAAAACAGTTTTAGGTTTGAGGACTAAATCTCCTGTTTACTAACCGTATGATTTTGGAGAAATTATTTACCTACCTTAGCCTCAGGATCCTCATTGGCAAAAACAATTGCTGCTGATGATATTACTTACTTCATAGAGCTGTTAGCGGGTCAAATGATATAATACATGAAAACTTCTTATCATGCATCTGGCACACAGTAAGTGATCAACAAATGACATTAATGTAATGAGAGGAATTGTTGTTAATTGTTTCACATGTATGAAAACCAGGTTCTAGAAAAAAGAGATTTCCCTTGAAATTAGAAGCAGCCAATACTTTGAGGGCAGCTGATGTGTGGATACATGGCTTAGTCTCTTTGTGCCATGTTATTTGATCCTTGGTTACTTGGTCCTCAGGGTGGTGCTGTTGGGAGGTGCTGAGGACCTTGAGGAGGGGCCTTGTGGGAAGTTCTTAGCTCACTGAGGACATATTCCCAAAGGGGATTGTGGGCCCCAGCCCCTTCTTTCTCTCTTACACCCTGGCTATAAAGTGAGCAGTTGGCTGTGTCACAGGCTCCCCATCGTTGCCATCTGGCACACCCCCGCAGAGCCTCAAAGCAACGAGTCCACCTCATGGTGGACTGGAACCTTCAAAACTGTGAGCCCAAATCCACCTTTTTCTCTGCATATGTTAATTATCTTAGGGATAATTATAGCGATGGAAGGTTGACTAAAGAGCGGCTTAGAGATCAATGAAATTCACTACTGCATCTCTACCGTGAAGATCAAGAAATGAAAGTCCTCTGGGTGTCCTCCAGTTTTAGCTGATGAAACTACTTTCCTCACTTGTGTTTTCCTTATTCCTTTGCATTCTCCTCTTTTTAAGTAATTAATGCAGGGCTTGTATGTTCCTGTAAACATGTGTGTGCATGCATGCACAACACACACACACACACACACACACAGGCACAAACCTATAACCATGAAAGGAAAGAGTGCACTCCACTGTCGGGTGGGATTCCCAGGAGAAGATGAGCTGAACAGAGTTCCTAGCCCTGTCTAACTCTCACTCCCTGAGAGTTTATAAGACATCCTAGGGTCACGAGTGCACAGAAAGAAGACCATGCAGGCCAAGGAGAGAGGCCTTGGGAAAAAACAGATCTGCAAGACCTGCCAGCCTTCATCTTAAACTTCTAGCCTCCAGAAGTGTGAGAAAATAAATTTCTATTGTTTAAGTTTCCCTGCCTGGTATTTTGTTCTAGCAACTTTGTGAAGATTATATAGGAGTGGGCGCTCTTTATACTCTGCCTTGCTTCTTGCTCTCAGGAGAAGGTCTCCTGAAAAAATAGTCTACCACTGCTATCTACCCCGCCACACACACACACACACACACACACACACGCACTGGAGGATGGCAGGTAAATAAATTATAAATGGTTTATTGATGTTAGATTGATAGATGAAAAAAATCATATTATTTATGTTTCTAGACCTTATGGTCATTCACTGAATTATAAAATCTCTGGGTCCCTGTTTTAGTCAGTTTTTGTTGTTGTTGTTGCTGTGACCAAAAGGTCTGACAAGAACAATTAGAAGAGGAAACATTTATTTAGCTCATAGCTCCAGAGATCTCAGTCCATAGATGACTGACTCCATAGTTCTGGGCCCAAAGTGAGGCAGAACATTGTGGCAGAACATATGGCAGAGGAAAGCAGCTCAGGATATGGAAGTCAGGAAGCAGAGAGATCTCTACTCACCAGGGATAAAATATAAACCCCAAAGTCATATCCCCAGTGACCTATTTCCTCCAGCCACATCCTACCTGCCTTCAGTTGCCATTCAGTTAATGCCTATCAGGAGATTAACTGATTGTGTTAAGGCGATCATAACCCAATCATTTCACCTCTGAACTTTCTTGCATTGTCTCACGCATGAGCTTTTGGGGGATACCTCACATCTAAACCATAACAGTCCCAATTCTGGCAATTTCTCTTGATGATTCCTTGGGAGAGTCATTTAATCTCTATGTACTTCAGTTTCCTCATCTTTAAAAATAGAACCTACAAAATTAGGAGATGAAAACAGAGGTTAAGAATAAGTCATATGGTCAAATGCAAAAAACACTTGGAAGGTATTCCTTTGATGCATATTACCTGCTACTATCATTATCATCACTTTCTTCTCCACAGTTTGCTTTTGAAGTGAGAAGGATTTTACTGAATGTATCAGTTACCATGTAAATGACGTGCCCTGTGATACATCAGTGGGTGTGTTTATGACATATCTGGATACTTCCTGAAGGGTGCTGCAGAGGACCTTTCACATAGCAGGTGTCAGAATATACGTTGAATGGAACAAAACTTACAGATATTTAGATGTCCTATAAAAAGGCACAATCATGCGTGTGTTTTTGGGTCATCAAAGAGGTTGGTATTTTCCATCTGTTCCAGAGTACTGAGAGAAACCAGTCCTTCTGGCAAGTTAGCCTGTTTCATTTGGAAGACCCTACAATTATATGTCTTTGGCTCAAAATACTATAGTTCTCCAAACCCAGAGAAGGCAAAAGAGGTAGAGTTTGTTACAGTCACGTGCAAAAGTAGGTTGATAGGTTTCCCCATTGTTTTAGAAATTTTACAAGTCTTGAAGCATTAAAGAACATTTACAGTGTGAAAAAAAAAAACAACAACTGTTAACTAGTGACCATCTCAAACTCTTTCTCCTGGTACCCACCTTCCCATGTGTACAGGCATGTACTGTTTAGTGTTTGTGTTTTCCTGTTTACAAAGACATTTGCGTGAACACAGAAACTTGGCTGCTTAGGGACACATCAACTCTTGTTGCATATCCTTCGTCTATGATCTCAATTCTCAGTTTATGAAATTGTAATCGATTGCTATGGCAACAATCGTGATGTCACAAGACAAGCACAGTAACTTTAGGTGAGTAAGCAATCAGAGGAGCTGGTGAACTTGTGACGAAGAACTTTCAACCTTGTCAACATTCTTAGTAACTGAATCTATAGGAAAAAAAATGTATAATGTAAAGACACTGCACATCAGTCTGGCTTCCACGTGGTGCTTGACATGATTGTCCTCAAAGTTTTCCATGTAATCCAAGCACTCTGCTTAAAAAGGGTCTGATTAGGGAGTGTATAAAATAGCTAAGCCTCGAGTTGTTAAATTTTAGCACTTGGTTTTGTTTGCCCATCTTTTCTTCTCCCTGTGGAGCCTTACAACGTGCCTCTTAAATTTAAATGTGTATATGAGTCACCTGGGGTGCTGTTATAGGCCCAGATGCTGAGTGAGCTAGTCTGGGGTATGCGCTACTCTGCATTTCTGACAGCTCTCAGGTGACGCGAAGCTGCAGGTCCTCAGAGTGTTGAGACCTTGAGGTCAGAATTCCAATTTTAAGTAAAAATGGAGAACTTGTGGGTGAAAAAGCACAGGAACACTTACTTCTGGTCACCAACAATCATAATACTGTGTCTTCAGAGTTCTGATCTACATGTTTCTTCACATTTTAGCTTTTCTGAAATGGGCATGTGGCCATCCTATCAAAATATTTTATAGCTACTAAGCGGTAGGGTAAATTGTGACATATGGGTTGTTGTCTGAAGATGTGCAAAACAAGTGGGCTGTAGCATTTGTTCATCCATTTTTCACTTCAGTTATTTATATTCGTGGCAACACATGGGGCCCAATTTTATATTTGTTCACTAATATTTCCATAAAACATTTGGCTCCACATGGAATTCATTTAGACTCTAAATGATATAGGAGCCTAGGCCCCACACCTTGGCTTTTGATGCTCTTGTTCTCCCCAGATGATCCTACCATGCAGCAAACTTTGAGAACCACCCTGTGTTAAAATAGCTCCACAATTGAAGAATACCAAATTAATTCGTTCTTGTGCACATTTCCAGGCAGCCCAAATCAGAAGAAATTGCCACGTGTCTTAGAAGATATCACAGACTTCTCAAAGTCTGGAGAGGTCAATTAGCTGATTTGTGCATAAGCAGGGATCTCAGCCTGGTGGCAATCCTCTCTCCATAGAAAGCATTCTAACTACATTCTTGAGATGCTATTTCATGTTCTGTGAGATATCAAAATGATGCATTTACCCTGGCCAAAACCCAGATGAAATTCTGGTTTCATTTGGCATGCCTCCAAATCATGTCAAATCCCAGATGGCAGAGATCATCATCATGAACCCTGGTTATAAAATCCTCCATCTTTACGATGCTTAGCATGGCTGTATATGGCCAAGAGAGGGTCTTTCATTCCTTGTACAAAGAAAGTTTGTACTCAAATTGTGACACTAAATTAGAAAGTGTTGTGTTATCATAAATATATATTAATATTCGCTAATGAGATAAAGCATTTACTTAAATCAATGGCATCTGGAGATTCTTGGGATCTTAGATTGGAGGTGAAAACAACAGGGAATACAACCCAACAACCTCGACATTTATTGTGTTATCAGACAAAATCAGTGATTTTATGTTAGGGTCTCTCAATGGAGTCTCATGAGATCACTACCCCATTTTATAGAAGTAAAAATTAGGATTCTGGGATCCACTTATATGTTCTATACAACTTCCAAAAATAGGCCCTACAGAAAGTGTTCACACCAGCTGACACTAGAACTGTCTCTGTGGTAAAAACTGTTAAATAATAAGTGCTTTGCCAACTGTGTTCCCCAGAATCCTAAGATTTGGGGGAGGCCTCAGAGTTGCAGGAAAGAGGCACATTGAGTAGAGAAGGGGCATGGTTGCAGTTAGGGAGAGAAGCGCTTGCTTACAAACACTTGCAAGACACTAACTTCAACGATCCCAATCTGACAGCAGTCAGTCTCCCAAAACCTTTAGGTTTTCTCCAAGATCCAGAGAAATGGGCACCTGACATCTCTTAACACTTTATTTGTAATATTACTGTTAAACTTGCCTTAAGTTAAGAGGGGGTTAAAAAAACTATGAAGAAACAAGTTAAGAGGGGGTTATCTGGGAGCTGGGGTTGTGGCTCAGTTGTAGAGCGCTTGCCTAGCATGCATGAGGCACTGGCTTCAATCCCGGAACCACATAAAAACAAACAAACAAACAAAATAAAGGTAATGGTCCATCCACCACTTAAAAAAAATCTTAAAAAAGGGGGTTATCTTATAAGATATACTTATAAATTAATATATATAATTGATAATGACTACTTTTTAAAACCTCAGAGATTATGATGTCAAGAGGTTTTAGAGTTTATTTTAAAGTGGAATGCATTTTGCAAATAAATTTTATGTAGAGTCCTGGTAGAAAAAATACATGAAGTTGACAAGGTGCACAACTTGGCTAAATTCCTGATGCCCTCTCTCTATCACCTCTGTTGGAGATAGAGAATGAAATCACTATCATGCTATCATGCTAAGTGAAATAAGCCAATTCCCCAAAACAAAGGCTGAATATTCTCTCTGATATGTGGATGTTGACTCACAGTGGGAGAGAGGGGGAGTGGAGGTTCCCCAGATTGGACAGACAATGGAGGAAGGAAGGAGAGATGGGAATAGGACAGACAGTAGAATGAGTTGTACATACCATTCCTATGTTTATATATGAATGCACAACCAGTGTAACTCCACAACATGTATAACCACAAGAATGGGAGGTTATACTACATGTATATATGATGTGTCAAAATACAGTCTACTGTCACATATAACTAAAAAAACAACAAAAACAAACAAACAAGAGTAGGCATAGCACCACCATATGACCCAGCTATACCATCCTTCGGTAATTATCCTGAAGAATTACAATCATCTTACTACAGTGACACGTTTTTAGCAGCACAATTCACAATAGCCAAACTGTGGAACCAGCTTAGGTGTTCATTAACAAGATAACGGGTAAAGAAAATGTGATCATACATACCTTGGGATTTTATTCAGCCATAAAGAAAGATGCAATTATGTCTTTTGCAGAAAAATGGATTATGATAAGGGAAATAAGTCAAACTCAGAAGGTCAAGGATCGTATGTTTTCTCTCATATAGAGAAGCTAGAGAGGAGAAAGGTAAAGAAATGTGGGGCACATCTCATGAAAATCAAAGGGAGATCAGTAGAGGAAGGGGGAGCAAGAGGTAGAAGGTAGGGAGTGAGGGGGAAAGGTGTGGGGAGCCATGTTGGTCAAATTATATTGCTATATTGTGAATATGTGACTCATCATTGTGCACAACTACAATGCACCAATGAAAAATTGTGAAAAAAAAAAAAAGAAAAAAAGAATGAAGTCTCTATCCAAAAGCAAATCTCATCTCCTCCTGCTTGCTGGGTTCCTGAAACTTACAATCTCACACACACACACACACACACACACACACACGCATACATGCACGCATGCGCACATTCACACAGCACAGAATTATACAGTTGGTTATAACATCTTACTGGTTACAACTTTCTACTAAGAACATTTAGAATAATTTAATATTGTAATTTATAGTCTTTATTCCTGTTTCCTTAATTATCCAGAAAATGTCTTTTTTAACACTTTTTAAAAACCATGATCCAACCAAGGTTCACAAATTGCCTTGGGATTTCTAGACTTTTTAAAATCTAAAATAATTCCCTCTCCTTCTACTTTTTTTTCCCCTAATACTGACCCTTTTTAAATTTTCTAGGTTGCTCGTCAATGGGAATCATCCATTGAGTTTTTAATATGAACTGTGTTACTTTTCCAGAAATTTTGGGGGGATGGTACCAGAAATTAAACCCACAGGTGCTTAACCACTGAGCTACATTTCCCAGTCCTTTTAAATTTTTTTTTATTTTGAGACAGGGCCTTGCTAAGTTGCTGAGGTTGGCTTTGAACCTGTGATCATCCTGCCACAGCCTCTCAAGCCACTGTGATTACAGGCATTGTGCCCAGCAAATTCTATGTTTTTTAAATGGATTCTTTGAAATACTGTTCTTTGTTTATTTTTTCCTTTTCCATTTTTAACTTCTTTAAATATTTTATTGTTTTTCCTATATCTAGAAACTCCATCACCTGAAGTTCTTGGAAGTCTGATGGTTGGTTTGTTCTTTCTGGTGTCTCTTGTAATTTTTAATCACGAGCACCTATTTTATTGAGGCAGGATCCTGAGAGACTTGGATAGAAGGTGTATCCCTATAAGGAAATTTGTGTTTCATTTTACTGGCATGCAATGGGGCAGACATAGGGCCATTTAATTTTATTTTTCAGGTGAAATTTCCTTTCTACCCAAGATGGAATACACTGGACCCCTGGACATATCTTTTTCCAACTCACGGTGCTGCTTAGAAAGAGTTTCCATTGTGACTGCTTTTTCTGTTGTTTCCCTGAGCTGGGGGGGGGCGGGGCTAGTGATCACCTTCCCATCCTGCATATCTAGTCTCCCATTCCCCCATGTGACTGTTAATCCCCAGGGTTCTAGATGCCTAATAGCATTTGCCCCAGGGCAGACCCATATTCTCCATTAGCTCACCACTCTTGTTCAGTTCACCAGGCAGCTCTTCACCCATATGGATCTACCTTATTTTCATGCAATTTCAGTAGGGCATTAAAATATGCTGTCATTGATTCTGCACTAGGGGTTCTGCAGCAGGCGAATTTTCAGAGTAGCTGATCTGCCATGCTGCTGGAAGCAAACACCCCTACCTAGCTCTTTGACCTAATTTCCCTTAGTTTTACCTTCTTTGCTCCTCTCCAGCCATAGTGGCCTTTTTTCTATAATTAACACACATTAAAACCTCACAGCTATCTCAGAGTCTTTTCACCTGTCATTTGCTTTCCTTAAAAGACTCTTTCTTCCAATTCTTCACATAGTTGCACTTTATCACCAGTCTGAGCTCATGTTCTACCCTCAGATTCTTCCCTGACCAATTTTAGTTACTTTGTCTTACCTTAGCCTAATATGTCTTCTGCATAGAATTTCCAGGACCTAACATTATTTTGCTTATTGATTTATTTATATTTTAGTTTCTAGAATGTAAACTGGTTAAGGGCAGGGATCCTATTCTGGAAAAGTACTTGGCACAAATGAGACAATCTAAAAGTAAATATTTGCTGACTGGTTGGGTAATATCCCTGTGTCTCCTGCTGAGATACCTCCCTGGAAACCAGGGCCATGTTGATAGTTGCAATAGCCAGCCAACTCTAGCAAGGCCACCATTGAAGTGCATCCTGTGCTTTGTAAGGGGCAAATGTATATGTATATATGTATATGTGTGTGTGCATGCATGTGTGTGCATGCACATGCATATAACTATATTGTAAGTCTAGAAAAGGAAACAAGTCTAGCCTTCTATACCTCTTGAATCATCAAGTCTAGCCTTCTATACCTCTTGAGTCATCAAGCAATCAAAAACTATAATTTCTACCTTGGTACCCGGGGAAACTTTAAGAAAATGATGCAGTGGTTCCATGCCATTAGATAGATTTTTAAAAATTCTGCTGCCACAGCTATGAAGCCATCTCCAAATTTATCCCAATGGCCAAAACACTGAAAAGGGTCTGCAGGAAAGCAATTAACTCACTTTAGGAAGTGTCTTTCGAACGTATAAGTTGTATTTTAGACTACGAATGCATAAATGGCTGTCCCTTCACTGAAAAGTACTAAAATTGTTGTAGGTTTGTAGTATGACACTGATGATGTTGATGATTGAAAGGATAGTCAAGCACTCCAAAATTTTGAACCAGGGTAGATGTGTGACCCATATCTTATACAAGGGTGAAATAAAGGCATTTAATAAACATTGGACCTGGATACTAGCCATAGCATAGGAGCAGAGAGTCTCCTCCCATGTCAGGACAGTGTGGTGGGGAGATCACTGGGCTCAAGATAGCCACTGTCCAATAATTGGAATAATATGGAAGTATTTCAACATTTTATTAACCAATATGTATAAGCCAAATATCAGTCTTGATCTTATGGGATCATGATTGGTCTGAGCTTCCAAGGACCTTAGAAAATGTCTATTTCTGAGATTTTCCTTTTTATTCTTTTTAAAAAATTTATTCAAATTTGTTACATGACAACAGAATGCATTTCAATTCATAGTACACATATATAGCACAATTTTTCATATCTCTGGTTGTACACAACGTAGAGTCACACCATTTGCGTCTTCATACATGCACTTAGAGTAATAGTAATGTCCATCTCATCCCACTGCCTTTCCTACTTCATGTTTATTCTTAATTTATGGAAACCAATAAGCTGTAGTTTAGTTGTAAGCTATTTTAAAAATTTTTCCAACATTGTCTCTTAGTTCCTTTCCCATATATTTTAGAGTTGGTTTCATCCATATATGATCATGAATTTGTGAAGCGTAGCAGTTATAAAAGGCTTCTCAGAAGCATGTCTGCTTTAAAAAAATCTTTTAAAAATGACTGATCATGGAAAATTATCTCTGCAGAGAACCTTCCATCTATTAAGTGAACAAATATAACTTCCTTCTATTTCTCCATTATGGCTGAACAGAAGATACAGATTAATTCTAAAGTCTCATTTTAGTCCTAAATTTCAGTTTTTATGACCAAAGCTGTGTATCATGGAAAGAGACGTGACTTTCAGAATCTGAAGACTTTCGAAAGAGACCAAAGGAAAGTTCCTGAACAGTACTTACCATCTACAGTAGTCTCTCAAAAATGCTTTTTGAACCTGATGTAGAAATGGGCAGGGGAAGGTCAGCTAAGAAGTAAAGGAGAACAGGAGTTCCCAATAAATCACAACTAGTCATCAGACTCAACCACTCAGTGTTCATGAACTTGCTTGTCTTCTGATGGAAGGCAGGTACATAGTGGGGTGTCTATTGTACTGTGCATATCCTCTCCAGGCACGAAATTGAGACAGTTTTCTTGAGTACTGTCCAGAAGTCTTTCCCCAAATTATTTTTTTGTGATTCCAATGACAGTTTTTCCAAAAATGTAGCCAATGTGGGGGAATTGTTTAACAGCTATAGCAAGGGAAAATAGAAATATCTTACTTATTTAACTGGACCTTCAGTTTTAAAAAGAAGACAACTTGTTCATCAAGTGCAAAGAAGGTGAGATAAATTTGGCATTTTGCAGCAGGAAAGAAATATTAAGGAGAAGTATTATATCTGTGGTCCCAGGAACTGTGCAGTTGAAGTTTGGGAGAGGTTGTGCTAAGGAAAAGGGAGGAAGGATAAACTGTTTTTACAAATGAGATTTCTTTAGAATCCAGAAATAGAGAAAGTAGTTTACATACCCTTGCACATCTGTGTAGACTTGCAAGATGTGCTTTGCCTAATTCTTAGGTTGTACTGTGTGTGCTGTTGACATGCAGAAGCCCAGTGCTGTTTTAATATTTATGCTGTTAACAAACTCCTCCTGCCCCAGCTTCTGTTTATAATGGAGGATCAGGACAAGCACTGGCATTTTAAAGAGATCAAATTTAGACTCAGAAGGGACAATGTATATCAACTTCTTTTCCTTGGGGGAACAGGGAGAATCTCTTTTCTAGCTTTATCAGAAAATACGTTTTGCTTTCTATATAATGTCAAGAATATGATCACAAAATATACTGAGGGAAACATTCTCTATTTGTAACTACAGAATTCTGTGTTGAATGGTGTGTTTAAATCTTTAGTCCCACATTCAGTAAAGGGCAGATCCAGGTGATCGTGAGTATATTGCGTGTAAGAAAGAACCTCCAACCACAAGACAGGTGGCCCCTAGAATTCTTCTACATTGTTTTTTATATTGTTGTCTTTTTTGAAGGTTTCAAATGTGGCAACAATTTCAATTTCTTCTTGCGTTTCTCCTCCTTTCTTCAGGATGTCTTAATTGGGCACCCAGGCTCACTTATGCTCATTCATCTGTCATTAGCTCCTGTTCATTGGAGGGGTCTTTGCTTCACGTCTTTCCTGCCAATCATAAAAATTCCTTTCCAGACCTGCAGTTTCTGTGCAGCAAAGCTGGATCACTTGGCCAGTACTCCTGTGTACCTCATAACCCTGTTGAGGGACGAGGACCCTTTTGATGGCCCCACTTGTCCCCCTATCTCCTTGACCATTGCTCCATCCTACTGAACATTAACCTCCTTAAATGTGGGAGAATGCACAGCTAAAGCTGCCACTCTAATCAGAAGGAGGACTTTACTCAGCCTCTGAGTTTTTCTGTGATTTCGTCTGGTAGAGCTAGAGCTCCTGTGTCTTTTGAAAACAACTTTTGTTAAAAAGGGAAATATGCTGAACTCCTTAATGCATTTACCAGCCCATTTCACTTTGGATCCAACAATTATCTACAACCATATAATAATAAGCCATATGACCTATTCATAAAGAAGTGTGTGTGCAGTGAGGGGTTGTCTCTGGGTGAAAATAAAGACTTGAAAATCTCAAGCTTTGATTGGGAAGCCTCTCTTCAGCACTCACGAGGCGCTCTTGAAGCTGGCAGGGCCACACACTCATTCAAGTGGCTTGAGTTCTACTTCACACGTGTTTGAGGGCTGTGTATTTCCACAGCATTCCTCTCCAACCCGGAATCCCTTTGCCCTGCTATCCCTTGTTGGTGCTTTGTCTGGGAATAATTTTTTAAATGAACTGAGATTAACAGGCAACGGGGTATTTCTTTTCCCTTGTGTTCCTTCCACTTCTCTCTCTTCTTTCGTTTTCTACTCCCTTTGTCTTTTGAAACCTCCTTTTTATGCCTCAACTTCTTCTTCTGTTCAAAATGGAAAGCCCTGTGGTAGAGTTAAAGCCCATCCCAGGAGGGCTGGGAGGGAGGCAGGGACTGAGCCTGGATGGTCATTCTACTGGCTTTGCAACTCCATAGACTCAGAGTTAGACATGATCCCTCAAGAAGGTCACAGACACACCACAGTGCTACGTGACTGTACGGTCCTGCCCAGAGTGTGCCATGCCTTAGTCAAAAGAGAAAAGAAAAGAAAGCCTCTGTCTTGAACAAGCACACTTTCAATACAAATGTGTAAAACTTTTGGATGTTTCCTCCTTTATATAAAATATATAACATATTCCATCCATGATTCCTTTCTTCTTCCTCCTCCTCCTCAAAAAAAAAAAAAAAGAGAGAGAGAGAGAAAGTAGGGATGGAAGAAAATGGCCATGGATTGCTCTCTCTCTCTACTCTGAGACTGTGTGTGGAGTACAGGAAATAGAGAGGGTCATCTAACTCCTCTTGGCTCCACCATTGACCATCCTAGGACCCCCTCTCTGAGCCTCACTGTGCTCAGGTCTGGAGTGAGGTGATGGGCTAGAGGTCTTCATGGTCTCCTCCACAGGTGGCAGTTTTCCACAATTTTGATTGACCCTTTGAAGCAGCAATAACATTTAAAGTTTTCGTTTCACACTGCAAATTTTTATAGAGAAGCTGGGGTAGGGGGAGATCCTGATTATTTTTCCGTGTTTTGCCCTGAACACCATTAGCGAGAAGGCCCTTGTCAAACATCACTTACAACAGCCAAGGTTTAGCAATATGGTTAAGTCAGGCTACCAGAAGTGAAGCCAAGCACTTGAGGCCTTAACTCAGTTCTCCAGCTGAGTCCCGGGAGACTCGGTCTTTTGAGAAGCATCCACTGTATCAGGAATTGAAATGAGCTGGAGAAGCTGGTGAAAGCAGGATTTCTCATGACAAATGCAGATGTGGCCAGCAGGGGGGTTTGCCTACAGGAAGAATACAGAAGGAGGTCCTTTGAGAGGCATCCATCATCCCCACAAATACTTCCTTAAAAGCTACCTTTAAATAATGGAAAATGCATGTTAGTGTATGTAGACAATGGAGCTTGGATAGGCCTCCTGTTGTACAGTGTGGAGAGTAATAACTGAGCGTCTCTGTCCACTGGGAGGCAAGATGTCTGCAGAGACCAAAGCTGACTGTGAAATTCAGCGCGCTTCTCACTTTGTCCAACACGGCCATTCCGACAGTGAATAATTCTCTATTCCTCTTTCAGGGTTTGCCAAATCTACACTGTTTAAACACTCAACTAATAGTGGCTTCCAGCCTTCTCACCATCCTCCTCATCAGCATTAGGAGTTGGCCAGAGCGCCCTGGGATCCAGACAGGGGAAGGCAAGCAGGTTTAAGCAAAGGGAGGCAGCAGAGGCTGGGATGGTATCATCTGAATTGCAAGTCTTTGCGCAACAGGTTCCAGTAGCATTTATGCTGATGTCCTACTAAATTAGCCTGTCCATTCAGAAATGTCGAAGTCGGAACAAAATGTTGATAAAATGAAAACATAAGCCCCTGAGCTGGATCCACTGTGGCAGTCATTATGTGTCATTGTGACCACAATAAGGAGACTATCCTGCCTGCTGGAAAGGCAAAGCAGAACTTGGATATCTTCTGATCCCTATGAGAATGATGATTTAAGCATTTGCCTGTGTTCCTTAAGCCAACCAGTGTAGATAGAGGGGAAAACTGTACTTGTGTTTCATTTATCTCATACTTTCCACGTGCTGGCTCCTTACCTGCTTTGTCTCCCTCATTCTACATAGTAACTCTATAAGGAATACACAGTCATTCTCTATCTGGAAGGGGAGAAGACCGAAGGCTTCTCACATAGGCAGGAAGGGGCAGATCTAGGATGCAGACTTGACCTGATGGGTGCACTTACTACAAAGGTGGATGGATGCTGTCATCCAATCCTGGATTCGGCATTCCTTCAGAGGAAAAGATCTAGCTTCTCCCAGCCCAGGGTCCTAATGGAGGATGAGAAATTTCCCCTATGGGGTATCTGAGACAGGTATGAAATGGCTGCTTGGTCACTTGTGATTGTGATTCAGTTCTCCAGGGAGCCTGTTTTTAAGGGTGGTGCTGACCAGGTTATGAGCCAACCTGAGTGGTACCATCGGTTCTAAAGTGGGTAACCCAAACAACTGTGCATGCTGGGCTCTCAGTATGTACAACTTCAGGCAGCAGAGAAACAGTAGCCATAACCCTTACAGATTCAGTCAGTGTGGAAGAAGGGGCTTCATATGGATGGGCAGAAGAGTTCATTGGTTGAGGGCTATTAAAAGTAGCCAGCAAAGCATGTGGATTCCCCACCTTAAGAAGGGATAAAATTCTGTTCTGGTCTGAATATGTCCCCTAAATTTCATATGTTGGTACTGTAATCCCCAAATTCATATGGTAAAGATAGTTGAGGGTTGAAACTCTGGGAAACACTGGGGTGTACCCTCATGAATGGATTAATTCATGGATTAATGGGTTATTGACAGAGTGATTTTGTTATAGAAGCAAACTCTCGTTGATGTGCCTGCTCTATCTTGACATTTGATGCCCTTTGCCCTCACCAAATGCTAAGTGAATGCCAGCACCATGCTCTTGGGCTTCTCAGCCTCCAGAACAGTGAACTAAATAAACCTCAGTTCTTTATAAATTATCCACTCTGTGGAATTCAGATACAGCAACAGTGAATGGACTAAGACAGGTATCATGTGTGGTTTGGGACCTGAAGGCTAGGTGTTAGGCACTCAAGTTCCCTTCTGGTTCAAGAATGTCTTATCAAAAGAAATTGCCTGGATAAACAGAGAGACTCCTGATTATGTGTGCCAAAACACAACTGAGCTTCCACAATGGGTTCTTAGTTCATCTGAGTCCCTACAGCTGTGTGCCTCTGCAGTCTGGAGCAATCTCAGCGCAGAGGTAGTAATTTTTCCAACCATGTAGGATATTCCGGGTTGAAAGTATACTTACTCATCATGCCTTGCCCAAATCCTGCTGTTCCGTTCCCAAACTGCTGTATTACCACAATTTTTCCAGATGCTGTGGCCAGTGTGTACATTCACGTGAACGGAGGGGAAAATGGCAGAGGGAGTCAGAAAAAAACAGTGCTAGGGATTGAACCCTGGGCCTTGTACATGCTAGAGACAGCATCTCACTGAGTTCCTTAGTGCCTCACTTCTGCTGAAGCTGGATTTGAACTCACAGTTCTCCTATCTCAACCTCCTGAGCCCATGGGATTACAGGCGTGGGCCACTGTCCTAGCCCCTCACTTACTCTTCTTCAAAATGCACAGTCATACCACCCCAGCATTTTCTAGAAAATATACACAACAGGCCAAGTGGACACAAACTGAAGCATGATACTTTGTACCCAGCTCCTTTGCACAACCAATTTGCCACGAAACTGGCTGAGCAAAGGAAAGTTGACTCTGCCTGTGGGCTGAGAACATGCCAGGGACATGCCCAAAACACAGCGGCAAGCTTCCTTTTGTTGCTAAAAGCTTGGTTCTTGTCCC
The DNA here is from genome assembly GCF_001458135.2 of Marmota marmota marmota. Taxonomy (NCBI): domain Eukaryota; kingdom Metazoa; phylum Chordata; class Mammalia; order Rodentia; family Sciuridae; genus Marmota; species Marmota marmota. Next base: position 6,900,933 of record NW_025999977.1, on the reverse strand, counting down.
TGATGCCAACCAATAATGAGGACATGGTTTTGAGAAAAAAGGAAAAAGAGATGGTTTTTTGCTTTTGCTAGCAAAGGAGAAACACAGGGGACACTTGTCCTAAAGGCTGTGATTCTGCCCATCAGCAGGAACAAGGGACTTTTAAAGAGGTGATTCAGAAGGCTACATTCCACAGGTTTTCTGACTGGAGTTATAATTCACTTGTTAATTTGGGAGAGAGTCCTTTCTGTGATCTTCTGATACCTCCCCAAAGCCTGGATTACTTCATTCCTATGGTGGGTGTGAACTCAAGGACAGATAAATCTGCCTAAAATGGGGGGAAAAGGTAATCCCATTTCCCTGAGATTAGGGAGGGGAGAGATTAGGGAGGAGCAGGGAGAAATAAATTGGAGTTAGTCCTAGAGGAAGGTTCTAGAAAAGCAGCAGCAGCAGCAGCAACAGCAGCAGCAGCAGCAGCAGCAGCAGCAGCAGCTCTAGCGGCAGTAGCAGCAGCCGGACCTGTGTGGAGGTGCTCTTCAGCGGCAGTTCTCACTACAGCGCTAGGATGAGTCCGGTTCGTGTTTGTCTTCGGAGATCTCTCTTATCTCACTTGCCTGCGGGAAATCGGGCTGAAGCGACTGAGTCCAAGATGGAGAGAGAAAAGATACAGTTCCGTAAACTCTTTATTGGTGGCTTATGTTTTGAAACCACAGAGGACAGTTTAAGAAACTACTATGGGCAATGGGGAAAACTCACAGATTGTGTAGTTATGAGGGATCCTGCAAGCAAAAGATCAAGAGAATTTGGTTTTGTAACTTTCTCATCCATGGCTGAGGTTGATGCTGCCATGGCTGCAAGACCTCATTCCATTGATGGGAGAGTGGTTGAGCCAAAACGAGCTGTAGCAAGAGAGGACTCTGGAAAACCAGGGGCTCGTGTGACTATGAAGAAGCTGTTTGTTGGAGGGATTAAAGAAGATACCGAGGAACAACACCTTAGAGATTACTTTGAAGGATATGGAAAAATTGACACCATTGAGATAATTATGGATAGGCAGTCTGGAAAGAAGAGAGGCTTTGGTTTTGTGACTTTTGACGACCATGATCCTGTGGACAAGATTGTATTGCAAAAATACCACACCATCAATGGTCATAATGCAGAAGTGAGAAAGGCTTTGTCTAGACAAGAAATGCAGAAAGTCCAAAGTTCCAGGAGTGGAAGAGGAGGCAACTTTAGAGGGAGATCTGATGGATATGGAAGCCGACGTGGATTTGGGGATGGCTCTAATGGATATGGAAGAGGACCTGGACGTGGCAATTTTGGAGGTAGTCCTGGTTATGGAGGAGGAAGAGGAGGCTATGGTGGTAGAGGACGTGGATATGGAAACAGGGATGGGGGCTATGGAGGAGGAAATTATGGAAGTGGAAGTTATAATGATTTTGGAAATTATAACCAGCAATCTTCTAAATATAGTCTAATGAAGAGTGGAAACTTGGGTAGCAGGAACATGGGGCGACCACGTGGTAGAGGAAATTATGGTCCTGGAGGAAGTGAGGGTTATGGTGGGAGGAGCCGATACTGAGCTTCATCCTATTTGTCTTGAGCTTCATTGAATAAATAGGAGAGGATGAGAGCCCAAAGGTAACTGAACAGCTTCAGGTTATCGAAATAACAATGTTAAGGAAACTCTTATCTCAGTCATGCATAAATATGCAATGATATGGCAGAAGACACCAGAGCAGATGCAGAGAGCCATTTTGGGAATGGATTGGATTATTTAATAACATTACCTTACTGTGGGGGAAGGATTGTAAAAATAAAAAAAATAATAAAAGCCTTTGAGACAGTTAAAAAAAAAAGAAATTGCCTGTTGTGTTCTGAAATTCTTAGTAAAGTTTCCTCTTCCTATGCATTTCTCAACGTGATAATTGTTGTTTAGGAATCACAGTGGCTACACATGTCTGCCTCATTCATTGGGACATTTTCTTGGCTACTTAGCTGTTTTCCTGAGTGTAGGTTTTGGTTCTACATAGACTGGAAGGGACTTCAGGGCAGGGCCTGTTTCTTCAATTCTTCTGTAATTATTTCCCCCCAATACTTAGCATGTCAAGCACTGCGCTTATAAAGTACAATGAATTTCAGTGCCAGTCATTGGATAGCTTACATCGTAGACACAAGCAAGTAAGTGGAGACTGTGATAAGTATTATATGTGAGAATACTTATGGTGCGAAAAGGGGAGAGAGTTTTGTATCATGCATGAAATCTTTGCTAAATGAATGAAGTATATGCATGCAAAATATAACAAAATAATGAAAGATCTGTTATATTAGGAGTCCTCATGTCATAAAGTGTTCCTTTTGGATAGAAAACAAAAGGCCACGTGCTCATATCTCAGTTACCCTGACTCCTATTGTTTTTAAGGTTAAAAGGGGTTTATAGTGTTCAATGGAACTCTCCCCTCTAAGACACAGAGAGGTTGGCTGGCCTCAGTTTACCATATCATCACAACACAAGTTGCGTTTTCTCCTTCCTCACCCACGCCCTCCTCCAGACAACACTAACTCAGAGGACCACAGGCTAATGTAGCATCCTTAATAACCCTGGTTATTGCCTTGATTTAGCTTTCCCTAATCAAAGCACAACCCCGTAGAAGGGAATTTCCAAAAAGCTGCCTGAGGCTGCTGATCAACAATTCATTTTTAGCATTTCTTTTTAAATCGCTCTAAGTCGTTGCACCTGGGTCACAGTGACAGCTGAATAAGGGGGCTGAGCGGCAACGTTCCGGGCACCAGGTTGGTGAGCCCCCTCCACTATGTATATGCATGAGCTCGCCATTTGCATAAAGTGAAAAAGCATCGCTCCCATTAATCACCGCATTCATCTTAATAATTAGTGGCAATAATGTTGAAGAGCGGTGGTCTCCACATCGATCTCTGAGGCACCATGGGCTATTTCTGTTGCAGATGAATGATCATCAAGAGTGACAAGTTGATGTCTTTGGATCGACCACCCCAGCTCCACGTGTTTTACAGCCTGGCAGCTGGTCAGGAAGCTCGAGTGATCTGTGGGGCTAATGCTGCCCCTCTAACAAGACCAGTAAAAAGGAGTGATGTGACACCTGGGAGGGGGCTTGGGAAAAAGTCCCTGACCACTTTAAGGGGCCCTCGCTTAGCCATATGCATAGTAAACTAGCCGTAACTGCAAAGCAAGAGGCTATTTGTCATAAAGATTATGACTCTATGGTTAAGCACTTGAAAGGCTACCACTTGCTCTCAGACCTTCTCCATAAAAGATTGGCTTGGGGTCTGTAATTTACCAATGCTTCTGGGTCAAGAGAAAGCCGTTTCAGATCAGAAATGTAATAGAACGTTTTAAGGTCCGTGGTACCGTGCCAGAAGGAGGGAAGTATTAATAATTTTCACCGTTTTTTAAAAAAGCCCTATCAGGTAAAAAAAAAAAAAAAAAAAACAGAAGTCACAAAGGAATCCACTGGAAGATTTGAAGAGAAACTACAAAGGACTTCATTAATACAAAAGGGGAGATTAGTCAGAGAACAAAAGAATAAGGAAGAAGGCAGCAAATGGAAATCCAGAGAGGAATTATAATAATGTAGGATTGGGGAGAGTAGCGGGTAAAAACTAAGGGGGAATTAAAACAAAGGCTCCTCAATTTCTAAGATCCTGAGATCAACCTGGATATTCCCACTCTGTGAGGAGAAAGACCAAGCATGAGCGGCGGGGAAATTCAGGTTCCAGATACAAGTTAAAAAAAAAAAAAAAAGTAACAATTAAATTTCTCCAGCAATCCGGGATAGCAGAGCACTATCAGCAAAGCATTTGAGTTGATTTGGGAAATTTGATAATACTTATTCTTCTGCTCGCTCAGTTTCTATTCACCACAGAAGGACTGAACCTACCTTTGTGATCTCTCCTCCTGCCTTCAACAGAGGGGACGTCTGCAGCATCTCTATTAAATTGATAAAAAAGCTCCTAAAGAGAGTCAACTGTTTCAGTGGCTGTTTTCTTAGGGGTATATTCACATGCAACACTCACCAACATGACATAAAGAGATTCAATCCTTGCATGTCCCCTACTACTTACGGAGTTTCTGTACTTGCACATTTTCTATGAGAGGAACAACACACTGAATCTAGTCAATGTCTGCATATAAAGCATCTTGGAGAAAGAAAAGGTTTAATTTGCTTAAGCAATTGCCTACTCTGTACACTACTGGATGTTCTCAGCAATTCTTTTTTTAAGATATATGTGGGATGTGTGCGTGCGTGCATGTTATGGGCAGTTTTATGTGAAAGACAGCCAACTCAACTTTGGGGACAAGACATGACTCGAAAGAGAGCACTTAGAGGATTTGTTTGTTTGTTGCTATTCATTTTTTCCCCCTCCTCTTTGCAGCGTTATCTGGCTTTGGTATCTAGAGAGAGATTTTGTTATACCTCTGTGCTAGGTTTTGAAGGCAAAGTAAGGGTGCAACTGAAAAAAAATCTATAAATGTGTGAATAAGCAGCAGGGATGATATGTGACCTCTTCAATTAAGTACCTAAATATTGGGTCTTGCATGATTTTATTCCTCCCTAGATATGAAGGATGCTAGAAAGAAAGGGTCTTCTATATACAGGTTTGGAAATATAACAAGGTTATGGAAATGTGAACAATAGCATCCTCTTGCTCTATGGTGGCAGGAGGGAGAGGAGGGAGCTTAATGACCTCAAGAATCACAGCATTTGAACCAACAAAGGAGGAACAGAATGGGACTCCATCTGGGGGTCACTGGTCTGTCTATTTTGACCTGAGAGCAGCTTGACCCTCATCAGCTAAATGGGTGCATTCCTAGGGCACGGAGTCCACACACAAAGTACTTAATATGTGTTTTCTGGGTAAGATCTGGGCATTTTGCAAGGCCAGGTTTTTCCCCTTCTTACCCTCCTCTCCAGTGTGTCTTGCTGTGCATGGTTTCTTTGCCCTGCTGCTGGGTGTCTGGCATGTGAGCGGGTGTTTTTAATTGGACCCTCTGCAATGCATTTTCTGACACTCATTTGGTTACATTATATCCTATTCTGTTATCAAACAAATTTGCTGTCAAACAAAAGATCAATGTTATTGTAATGTCCTACTTGATGGATTAAATAGGGTATTATTCAACTCTTATTAAACAATCAAGAAAAACACACTGGGACACGCTTTCATTCGCAGCTGCTAACAAATACAGTGTATCTGATCTGTGATTAAGAAACAAAGCAGGAGCAGTTATTTTCAGATTAATTAAACAAACAAGTAGGATTTAGGGACCAGGATTTTTTAAAACCCAGTACAATTCTTTGAAACATGTTTGGAAAAGGACATAATTTACTTTAACTACATGAGTGAACACTTAAGAATATAAAATCTTTGGGTGACGTGATTCTGGGATTAATTGCCCAGAACTATCTCCGTGCCATAAACAAAACCATTCTAGGGACGGACCTTTCAGTCGTTTTTTTTTTTTCTTCCTTCCTTGTGAGTAAATGTCCATTTAGAGAGCTTTTCTAAATTTAGAAGCAATGTTCATCAATCATTTATAATAAGCACCGAATAACTGCACTTGCCTGCCCGAGACGCATCCCCCCCTCTCGAGGAGTGCTCCCTGCAGAGTGCTTATGTTGCCGGGCTGGCACCCACTCCATTACCAGGGCCTGACCTTTCTGTTTCTCAGACTTCACTCTCAAGATGCCCAGAGAAAGCAAATATTAAATCAGTAGAAATCTCCCTCTTATCTCAGCCCGCCTGGCTCTATATTATCTTTAGACTCCCCACCTCCACCCCCCATCACCCGGCTTTGCATACAGTTGGCTACATTTTGCCTCCTTCTGTCTGATGCTGTTTCCGCTAATGGCTGAAGAAATGGAACATTACACCATTTAACGTGTGTGGGTCACATTAATCACAGAAAATTCTTTTAATGTCTCAGAAGTAACTGTCAAACTGGACATACTGAATCTATTTAAACTAAAGCATGCCATTTTTTATCTACAGTGATCTTTAATTCCCATAAAAGGGTCAAGAAAATGTGATTAAGTGACAGTTTTAAAATGTACTATAATATTAAATAGCTTGATTAAGTGACAACTATAAAATGTAATACAATATTAAGTATCTGGCTATGTCCCAAAAGAACTTTAAAGTATTTTTGAACGGTTTGGGAATTCACTAACCCGTAATGGGTTACTGAAGAATTTTGTATGTGTGTGTGTGTGTGTTGGGGGGTGGTGGACATAAAAAACAGTTGAACTTAAAACACGCTCAGGACAAAACAAATCAAGAAAATAAACAAAGTGAAAAATAAAGCCCTTAGTATTTGCCGATGATATAGAATTGCAGAGTTTCTCTTTGGAGCATTGAAGAGAAATTGGTTTATTGGTAATAGGGAGTGATCCTTTTAGGATCTGCATTTAGCTGGGTTTGACTGGAATGGAAAGGCTTATAATACAAAGAATAGGATCAAAGGGGGACCTCACACCTGGATGGAAGGGTTATAGACCAGGCAATGACCTCTCCAGTTACCTCCTAGGGTTGATTCTAATTCCCCAGGGCCTGGCTTGTCTTGTGTGTTACATCTCAGCCCCTAAGCAGGGCAGAGTAGTAAACACTGACTTGGCTGGGCTCAAGTTCTCCAGGAGAGTAAGCCAGTGGAGACGTTGAAATATAAGATGGGGTCCCTGAAAAGGCCCTTATAATGTCAAGACATTCCTGAGGGCAGTCAGGGTCCCCCATTGGAGGGCTGAGGTTGGAAGGAGACAAGTTAATACAACAGTTAGGAAGACTGTCTGGCCCTGATGCCCAGGACAAATGATCAAAGACATTAATGCCTTTATCAAGACCCTTTAATAACGCTTCTCCCTCACTTCATTGATCATGCTTTACCTGGGATCTCCAGTAAGCAGAACTTGAAGCAGCGCTTTTCCTGCTATTCTTCTGAGAAGAGGTCCTGTCTTAGGGGGTAGAAGGAGGAGGAAAGGAGAGTGAGGCAGGGAAGGAGGCAGAGCCAGTATGAAGCTTGGCTGACCCATTGCTTACTCTTTGCAGGACCCTCCCTCTCAGAAAACCACAGTCATTGTGTAAGTAGACAGTTCATATGGGAGGAGAAGAGAGAAAAATTCACCCATTCGTTCTAAGCTCTCATGGGTCAAAAGTTTCCCCCACTGTGTGACAGCTCCTCATTATTTCCAAATTGCATGTGGGCATGTATTTGGTGGCTCGTCAGCACCCTGCTTCTCTGTAGTGACAGGGCAGCCTGGAGGCAGGACAGGTGCAGCCTATGGAATGTTAGCTGATGTCCGTGCAGAAGTGGTTGCTACTTGGTTCCTAGAACAAGGAGAGTCTGAAGGAATCTGAAGTAGCACATAAGAAGTTCCCTCTCCAGGTCAGAAAATCAGAGACACTGAGCAGGTGGTAAGATCAACCTGAATGTTTCCCTGTGCTTCTGCTGACAGCACAGCAGTGGAATCTTGAATTGTCTTCCTGACTTTTCTCCCAAGCACTAGTTTCTCTCTCCATCTCCGGGGAGATTCTGAGCTGGGTACCATGGACAAGCGCACTCTGTCTCTTCCAAAAATTGTGAAGTAAATAATAAGCTTTGGTGCTGGTTAGCAAGCAGCTATGCCTAGAATTGCAGACATGAACCACATGACCTTTTAAAGCCTCCCAGAATCCCATAGGGATTTCAGAAAAAGGGTGATTCTGACTTTTAAGGACACTCTTCAGGAGAAAGATGGAAAGCCAAGCTGGATATCACAACCCGTCCCATAGTGACAGAGACAAATGGCCGTGACACATTTATGTAGGCTCACTCTCTCTCGGAGTGAGAACGAAGCTTCATTTAGAAGATTTGCTCATCTGTCCAATAAATCAGTGCAGAAAGTTTCCCCGATATTTACTCAGGACTTTCTTTCCTGTCTCCATTTCATTCCATGCCTCTGATTGCTCACCCTCGTACCAGGCTACATAAATCTCTTCTCTTTCTTCTGCCCCTTTGTCAACCATTAGCCTGCTCCCCCTCTGTCATTGTTTCACCAGACTATAGATGTAACTCTTCTAATCTTCCCTGATAAATCAGGCTCTCGGAATCACTCCTTGTTGCTCCCTCAAACTCCCTGGAGCTGGGATATAGGGCTCTGAGGGCCTGGTGCAGACGTTTCTTTTATAATGGGCCCTGAAAGGTTGTCAGCTACAGATAATTAGGATCTCACTTCCCGCCATGAAGCTGCATATATCTTCCATGCAAAGAACTCCCATCACCTTCAAAAGAATTAACACATGCAGAGGATATATGCCAGGGGGTTGAGTGACCAGAGGGTGGGGCCAACCCTTCCAAAGGCTTCTACTTCTTGTGAGAGAGGCCTTCTCTCAGTTGGGGAACTCACTCTTCTCATACCACTCATGGTAAAAATCATACACCACATGTCTGGACTGCTTCACGGAGCAGCAACAAAAATACCCTTTTGAGGAAATTTTATAATAGTGCTATTTTTTAAATGCTCTATGCTTCTCTCTCCCCCCCCCCACCACTCGCTTTGAGATAAAAGTCTTGAAATAAAAACTCAAGTGTACTTTATGGGATTTTTTTTTAAATCTTCTAACTCTGATAATAATTGGCCCACATCACTTTCAGACACACAGTTTAGATTTCTCTAATAGTTTCTCAGAAATATCAGGGATGGAGCTTCAGAAATTTGGGTGGGCTGGCAAATGAGCATGACATCAGAATGCCACCTTGTCCCCAAACTCAGCCTGGCATGGAAGAAAGTCCTCCCAGGCAAAAGTGATCCAGGAGATTTCAGGGTCTATCTTGGTTAGGCGTGGGGACAAAATCCAGAGGGGAGGGCAAAAGTAAGTGAGATGGGTCTGAGACTTGAGTCAGAGCAGTTGTATTTTAATTCATATTATGTATTGAGATTCCATGTAAGGTTTTATGTTTTCAAAGAGGGGAGCTAAGTGTGAAAACAGCAGATGTCATCACCTTGTAAATGAGCAAAGAGGCCCAGAGATGTCACAGTCGCGAGGGCTTATTAGTGCTAAGCCAACGTTAGAAGTCAGGGCCGAACACCCAGACCCCAACCCTTGTTTTCTTCATTATTCTCCACCACCAGGCTGCCATATAAGCTCATAAAGCTGTTCTTGAGTATTATATTGGAAACATTAGGAGATAGGCAGGTCCAGATGGGCCCAGGAAACAGGGCTGATGATAAAGTGCTCTTCGTGGTCTAAGATGCCTCTTCTGACCTGTGCACTTGGAGTGATTTCTCTGGTGGTCAGATAGACATACACTGAGTCACCCTCACCATCACCATCATTTGGAGATGATTGGTGAGTCTCGTGGGTGTGATCTTTGGCGGTGAACTTTAGCAAAAGGAACTAATGCCTCTAGGGAGAAAACACAGCTCGGCTTGGGCCTCATCAGGGTCACCACTGGGCAAACGGTAGAATTTTAGATCGAGGTGGGATCACAGCTGTTCCCCCAGCCCAACCCCATCCATCCATTTAAAGCTGAGGACACTGAGGTCCATAAAGGTCAAGTGATTTTCCCACACAGAGGAGGATGAGTCAGCAACAGGCATTGGTTCTTTTTCATGGCTAGATGGAGCTTCTTTTCTGTGTACCTGGATCAGTACAATTCAGTCGTGTAGATAGAGCCAACCCTGGCAAGGTCTAGGTCACAGAGAGAAAGGACCATGCAGGAAGTTGTCAAGTGTGCCTGCTTTTCAGCTAAACCTGGGTCTTCCCTTGGGTCTTAACAATGTTAAGAATGGTAGGTCCAGCTCAGTATGTTAACGGGTTTTCTTTTCTCACTTGGTTCAGGGCTTTGTGAGGAAGAGAAATATCATTTTTCAGAGGCCCTCACATTCCAGGTGTCGATATCCTACTTTCTAGAATGTATATCACAAGCAGTCTGTCTGCTAGCACCTGCATGGATCTAAACCGACTTCCCTGTGGAGAATGGAGCCAGCTGCAGTCATTCTTAATAAGAAACCTGGTGGTTGGCATCCATCCTTGAAATCCGTGAAGACCAGAGTCGTAGTGGGTTTCGACTGAGATTCCTTTCCTAAGGACGGTTTTTGTAAACATTTCTTAAGAGTAAAACTTGAAAACAAATGGGAGGCCTTGTACCCACCAGGACTTAAAATACCAACATATGTAGTGAGGAATCTATTCAATTTGATAAGTCAGTTCAAAGTGACCAGGAAATAGCAACAAGAAGCCAGGCAGGAAAACCGGCATTTGGTGTTTAGAGAACATTAAACACCATCTGTACCTGGGTTGTTCTCCAAAACTGTCAAGTTCTGAAATATTTCTCTTCCACTTCTGTTCCTCCCCACTCCCTTTTCATCAGATATTCACTTATTCCTAGAGATTCAGAGTTTTCTATGGTTATCTCAAGGTGTCACTCAAGAAAAACAAAAAGGGGCCCACCCAACAAGAAGGTGTCTTGTCCAAGAAGAGAAAGCACAAGGGAGAGAAGCCCTGGAGTCATGAGACCAGGGGGCCTCTACTCAGTGGTCAAGGGTATCTCTGAGAAAGCCATGATGCTGTGGGAAAAGTCACTTATTATTGAGAAAGGCAATGGTTTTAAATAAGTTTCCTCATCTGGAAGGATGCTAATAATACCTACCTTATGAATTGATGTTGGGGTAACATAACTGTTTAACATTGCATGAAATAGAAAATGCTGTGAAATATAGCTTATGATTAAGAGAGGTGACTCAAAACCCTGAAACACCACAGTCTCTCAAGAGTTGGGACCCAGTAGGAGGAAGTTAGGACATTGGGATTGTGACCCCGCAGGGGATATTGAGACCTCAGCCTCTTCCTTTTCTCTCTTTGCTTTCTAGCGATCATGAGGGAAACACGCCTCCTCCACCATGTGCATCTGCCATGATGGACTGTACTGCATCATAGCCCAAAGCAAGAGGGCCAAGTAACCTCGTCTAAAACTCTAAAACTCAGGGATAAACCTTTACACTTTACAAGTTGATTATCTCAGGTAATTTGTTATAGTAACAGAAAACTGACATAGACACCAATCCTAAGTGTTTCTATTATCTTAAAAATTAAACTTGCTAAGAACAAACAATGTATCTGGCATTTATTGCATAGTGTGTAACCTTCTACCATCCTTGGAGGAGCATCCCCTTGGGCCTTAAAAATGGGAAAGACTTTCCCTAAATATGAATAGCCAAACATAACTAGCATTTGCAGTGCTGAGGTTTCTACACAGAAAAAACTAGAGAAGATGAATGATATAGCTAACAGATGGGAAAGACATCACTTGACTTGGTATCCAAATTAGAAATAAGAGTAGGAATAGAGGGAGCTTTAGATGGTGTTGTTTTTCCTCCCAGGATAAAACTGGTATCAATTATAACTGAGTCCAAACATTATTAACACTTAATAAAGACAAGGGCACCTTCCAGAATGTAAATGTTTATTCACACCATGAACATCTATTGAGCACTTAGTATGTGTGGATCTCTGTGATGGGAGATCCACATATACTAGGTGCTCAATAGATGTTCATATAGCCCCAGGGGTATATTTCCCAGTAGGATGATAATAAGGCAGGGATGATTTGACTCAGCCAGAAGGAAACCCCAAAGGGAGCTGCTCAGTGGCCCTCCTTAAGTAGCATAATCTGTGTGGCTTGATTCTGACGTTAAGGCAGGTAAGATTTTTTCACTTTTTGCCTGTCATCTGTTAGTTTTTCTTATTCTTATTTTGTTCTTAAAAATCAAAGAAAATCGTATACTTTCCAATGCCAAATCAACTTGTTACTAGTGAGCATTTGACCTGGGTGTTTTCTATTAGCATGAAAATTCAGAAGGTTGCAGGAGGAAATACCTACAGCCAGAGAGCGGCTCCATTCCCTCGCCAGGCAATGTGTCTTGCATTTATCTAGGGTAAATAAAATGATAATTCAAAGAGTGGTCCCATTAATGAGTATCTGATTTGGAATAAAATAAAATCCATGCTGGGAAGTTGATGAGCTTGATTTTGCTGGATTGCTTCTAGTGCGGAGCTCATATTTATTGGTCCTTTTCTTCTGACAATTGCCACCAGTTGTCTGCTGTTCTTTCTGCTGAGTGGAAAGGGAGAGGGCTGGGAGGTTGATTTTTGTTCCCTGTAACTGGAGGTGACATTCAAAAGCTCAAAGCTATTGAGAAGGTAGGTGATTATTAAAATGTAATGTGTTTCTGTTTTCCTGATTATGACCTCCAGGTCTTGCAAAATTTGCTGCCAAGCACGTGCCAAACCTGGAACACAGGTGGTGATGCTTCTTCCCAGCTTAGGGAGTTGGAGACTGTACTGTCCACTGACTCCTTCATCATTTCCAATCATTTTAAACAGCAGACATATTAAAGAAAAAAACATAAGATACATGGAGAGAGAAGTGCAATTTTATCTATGGTGCTTTTAATGAAGAGAGGGAATGGCAGGGGTGGGTGGGGAAAGAGGAATCCTGTTTTAATGGTCATGGGTACAGAGCCCCTGTGCAGGGCACTCATCATTTATCCCCAGCAAAACTTTTTCTTTTTTGGAAACAAAGAAGGAACAGAGGGAGAGAAAGAGAGAGAAGAAAGCACAAAACTAACCAGAATTTACACTTAAAAACAATCTGGGTGGAAGGGTATATCTCAGAAACACAGTAAAGCCCTCTTGAACAAATATACTCATTATATTAACCACTTAACCATTCAAGAGAGTGGCACTTTACTTCTGTACATTCTCTACTGGTTCCTTGTCAGGCTTCAGCTGGCCACTCCAATGTGCTTGTTCAGATGAGAATGGTTGGAGGAGGAAGTTCTGGAAATGCAGAGTGTTCGGGAGAGCAGGAACCGCAGTCAAGTTTTGCTGGGCATAACTGATGAGTGCCCTGCACAGGGGCTCTGGACCCGTGACTGTTAAAACAGGATTCCTTCCACAAGCTCTGATGGAAACCAGCAGCCAATTGGAGGGCTGGGAGAATGAGGCAGGCCAGATCAATTAAAAGAGCCGGAGCTCTGTAGCTAATAGTTGTGTGAGGATCCTTTACCTACGGAGGCCTCTGCTTTGCCATCTGTAAAGTGGGACTAAGCCTGTATCCAAAGAATAGATAATGACCTCATCTATCACAGGAATTCCTGGCACACTGTGTGGACTCAGCTAGAAAACTGGTGCTCATTAGTTCTGAGGCTGTCCCTGGGGAATATAATTAAAAAAAAACTCATGTTATTTCACTGACAGGCAATTCAGATATTTAAATTAGGGCAGATTCCAGGAGGGAACATATTCTGCTACATATAGGCTGGGTCTGTAGGGACAAAACAAAGGAATTTATGTCCCAAGCCTCCTGCCTTTATGACAGTTTATTCTTATTTCTATTTATTTCATGATTGATTTATTCTCCTAAACCCCAGACCTGCTACCCTTACTCTATCCCCCACTAAGCAATATGAAATCAAAAGCCACCAGCCCATTATCTCTTCTTCTGAATCAGGCAAGGCATACAAATAGCTAGGCCCTTTACATAAGGGCATATGGAGACCAGTGCCAAAGTGGGCTTTGTTCAAAGTGACTTCACACCGAACCCTCCTTGCTTTCTCTTGTTCCAGGGCCAGATGCTGTTCTCAGCATACAATGGACACAGGTGCAGCCCTTTAGAGGCTCTTCTGCAGATCTGGGTGGAGACTGCGAAGTCCTTGCTGTTTCCCCGTGTCTGACTGTGCCGCAGGCTGGGGCAGGCATCCCAGAGAAAGAGCATCTCGTGGGGCTCCAGGAGGGAACACGCACACAGCAAAAGCTACCCCCTCCACGTAATCAGATCCATCTCTGCCCCTGGGGGGCCAAGTGGCAGTTGAATGTGCTTAGAGATGGCATAAATCACTTGCAGAATCTCAAGGAACAAATAACTTGGATTGAAAATAGCTACTAAGCTTTCACCTCCTTGGGTGTTTATGTCTCTTCATTTCAGCTTTTAGTTTTGCAAAAGGGAGGATTAAAATTGCTCCAAGGGCTCAGTTGCAAGGAGGAGCCAGTCTTCGGCTGTGGTGTCTGTTTCTTCTTGTAAGCAATCTGAATCCTTAGGTGAATGTATACACCTACTCTACCCTCCACACTTAAAAACAAAAAACAAAAAAACAAAGAACAAAAACCAGAAGTCAACCTAGCAGTTTTGAACAGGTCAACGGGTTTCAACACCAAGGAGGAGGAGAGAGAGAGGTTAGATCAGGGTCAGGGAAGGAAGGGAGAGGATGGACGGACAGAGAGATAATCCAAGAATATCTTCTAGAAAGAGAGCAGGTTAGCAAGAGAAGACCGTCCGTGTCTTTTTGTCCCTTTAGACCTGTCCACAGCCCTGTTGCTCCTTCACTTCAGGTACAACAAGGTGTCACTTGCTCACTTAGCACATTGTCTAGTGCAGGAAGAGCTCAGGGAAATGTTGGGGGCTGGAGAGTGTTTCCATTCATAAAGAACCATGCTAAGAGCCATTGCCTTCTTTTTTGGAAGAGTTCTTAATATTTCTTTTTTTCTGATGATAAAAGGAATATCTGTTCATGGAAGAAAATCTAGAAATATAAGTATTATATCTTAAAACAGCAAGAACATCTCTAGTTCTGCTTCTTCACATTTTGATACTTTTCTTTCCAGTGGGAAAGCCCTCACGTAGACCCTCAGTGTGGAGGGAGCAGGAAGCGGGTCAAGACTTTGGGAGGACTGGCTGAGGTTCAGGACCACCAGACCCTGCCTCCTGAGAGTCCAGCTGAGATCTCTCAAGGCTGCTGCTCCGTGGGCTTTAGGCTCTGTTCATCTCTCTGTCCAGAGGAGGATGCTTAGGTCACACTCCTCCCACAGTTCCAGTGCTTATGATCTGCAGGTCTTTATAGGGAACTACTGTGGTCCTAGTGGCCAGGGAAAGCTGAATCTAATCTTTAATCTTCTTTGTTTTCTTTTCTTGGAACCATCTCTTTCTATCTACTCTTTGATTTCCTATTTGGCCTTATTTACGAGCCCCTGTCTTGCAAAGGGAGGACTATTGTGGCCGAAAGAGCACAGGACAAGGAATCAGAGATCCTGGGTTCCCGCCACCCTGGACCTATTCTGGGTGAACTTGGGCAAGTTTGCTTTCCTGTTCTGGGGGTCGGGGTGGGGGTGGTAAGTAGAATTGAAGCCCATGGCTCTTCCACGGGAATGGGAGGACAGTAGGTCATCACAATCACCTGGGGAACTTTTTTTTTTTTTTTCAAACTAAAACTAAAACGACAAGATCTGTAAATGTTCTTCCCTGGTCAAGCCCTTTGTGACTCACTATGGGTGTGGAGAGAGTGGGGAGAGGAGGAAGCAGCAGGTGGGGACCTGGCTGCGAAACTGAGGTGGGGGGGGCCTGAGCCTCAGGGAGGAGGCTCTTACTCACCTCTGTTTCTGTTGAGCAGCCATGTCACCCAGGCAACCCTCAGCACCAGCCATCTGAGAGTCCTGGTGGGAAGATACAAACATAAAAAAGAGCAAAGATGTTGCTGTGAATCAATTAGGGGAGAATAAGTGGACTCCTTCTCTATTTTCTGTTGCCATACGATGCCTTGCCCACAGACACTGACCACAAGAAAAGGAGAAATCATCCTTCCCTCTCCTTTGGTGTTAGCATCCAACAAGACTATATATATATTTTTTACTTCGGTTTTGGAATTTTCTAGAAAGAAAGGAAAGCAGGTCTCTGGAGTTGTTATTTGTTTATTTATTTTTCTTAACATTTCCCTGTACTCCTCTAAGTTTTTAAAAGTTGTCTCACTCCTTCCTCTACTCAATGGGGTTTGCTGGATCTAAGTTTTGTGGGTGTTCCATGGTGAGTCAGAGGAAGGTCTCTCTGATGTTTCTTGGTGGACAGTAGGTGAGACGTAGAAAACCAGGAACAGACACGTTTTTGCCCTTGGTGATTCAGACACCAGTTGTAAAAATGGAGGTTAGCTTGGGTTTAGCAATTGGTTTTCCATTTAAAAATATGAAATGCCTTTCACACTTACAAGATATAATGTTCTTACTTCCACTAAAATGAACCTATTTTCAATGACTTCATTCCGGAGTCTGTTGAAAGAGGAAAAGACACTTAGATCCTGTTACAATTTATTGGGTTGAATGTAGGAAAGAATAACTGGACAAATTCAGCTTAGATGACCCTTGATTTTCATGGGTATTTATCCTTTTCCCCCACTCTGAACAAGAAGAGATTTGTTTTATTGCTGTTTTGGTTTGGTTTGATTTATTAATTTATTTATTTTTTATATTTTTCCTCCAGCAGCAAAGAATCAAGGATCTAGTAACTACTTAGCTATATTTGTGTGCTGGGTGTTTATATGTAAATAAGAAATTTTTTGATGTAGTTACTCAGTTATACCACATGTAATTAAAAACCCCCAAACCAGCAATTCATAGCAATAGTTGTATAGGTTTGGAGGTGGAATCATGAGAGTGACTTTAGGCTCATCCTAAGCCAATGTACTTAGGCAACAACATGAATGGGTCCAGAGAGTGAGTGAATATCCTGACCTTGGAATCAATGGAGAATAGATCTGAAAAGTGGGATTAACAAATCCTTCACCATGTTACAGCATTAGATAGTCAAAAAATAAAAAGACCATGTGGAGTGGCACACGCCTATAATCCCCATGACTTAAGAGGCTGAGTCAGGAGGATCACAGCTTGAGGCCACCCTCAGCAACTACTTAGTGAGGTCCTAAACAAAGCAAGATCCTGTCTTAAAAAATAATAAAATAAAAGGGGTGGGGATGTGGCTCAGTGGTTAAGTGCCCCTGAGTTTAATACCCAGTCCAAAATATATATATATATATAAGTGGGAGTATTGTGAATCAAAGGGGCCCAAATCCCACATCTGTGCCTATGTTAACTTGAGTGGTTACTTATCTTTCTTGAGACTTTTCTCTTCACCTACAGAGTGGTAATAATACCTAATTTATGGATTGTCCTAAAAGTAAAGCATCATGACCAGTGATTTATCCTTGGCATCTACACTAGTCACCAAGTGCTCCAAGTGACTATTAGTACTGTGGTTGCTATTACTGATGTTGGTGTTGATGTCATTCCTCATTCCCAAAGTACCATTCATGATGGACTTGCTCAGAAAACTGCAAGAGCTTCAAGGGTCTTCTTTCTCTGGTTGACATTGTTTCCACCTTGAATTTTCACAAACAAATGAAACCCCTCCACAGACGGCTAAAAAAAACAAAAATCAAGACCAAACCAAACAAATGCAAGTGAGTTCCAGGTGCTGTGCTTGACAGCAGGAGGATATCAAGTGGGTACTGACTTCTGAGTCTGTGCTAGGGCTTATGGAAAGCCTAAGTCATTCATTCTATCACTTTATTTTATAAGAGCTAGCACAGACTCAGAAGTTAGTATCCACAGTGGCCCCAGTAGAAGGTGGTGTTTAAATGAAAGTAGAGGGGTGCTTCCTACTACTCAAAATGTCATGTATGGATGGGGACATGCAAAAGCAATGAAGAGACTCATTATGGTTTGGGTATGAGGTGTCTGCCCAAAGCTCTTGCATGAATACAGGAATGTTCAGAGCTGAAATGATTGGATAGTGAGAGCTGCAAGAAACCTAATCAGCCCGTCCTAGTTTGAATGGTCTGACTGGGTGGTAACGGTAGGCAGGTAGGGTGTGGCTAGAGGAGCTGGGTCACTGGGGCCATGTCCTGGAAAGGTTCATCTTCCCTGTGGCCCCTTCCCCTTGCTCTCTCTGCTTCCTGGCCTCCATGAATGGAGCAGCTCTCCTCCACCACCCCTTTCCACCATGATGTTCTGCTTCACCTTTGGCCCAGAGCAATGAAACTGGCCAACCATACACCGAACCTCTGAAGCCACGAGCCTAAAATAAACTTTTTCTCCTCTAAGTTGTTCCTGTCAGGTGTTTTGGTCACAGTGATGAAAACCTGACTAACTCAAAACCCTTGATCGATCTTGTAGACTCTCCATTTTTGAAGACAGAGTGAGGAATCTACTTTAGGTATTCATACAATATTGAAAGTCTCCTAGGGAATAATTTTGTTAACTGTTTAAAGAATTTCACAAAAAAAATGCCTTAAAGAACTTTTGTTTGCATCACATTGAACCTGGAAAAGCATCTTGCTTGTGCTAAATTTATTATTCTGTCATTGGATTATATAATTTATAAATAGGAGCCTACTTGAATTATCACTCTGTCACAAGACAATGTACAATTGGAAGGGAAAAAAAGATGGTTTAATGATGAGTTCCCAAAAAGGAAAAAAAATCTGATAAAAATGTTTTGTCTTATCACACAATGTTCCAGACTCCAAGAAAAGAGTAATTTCAGTTGAATTATTAACATGTGGATTTCCCATGACCATCTTTCACCAGATAACATGAGGAAGTGTATAAACAAGAGAAATGTCTTTAGGATACTGTTTTGACATATGTGAGTGTTTTTTAAAAGCCACTCATCTGTTAGTCCAAGTTGGATTTTGCCACTAGAAACAGGGTGGCTGGGTCTGATCCATGCCTGGTTGAGATAGAAGGTCAGGCAGTGTGACATGTTCCCGGGGAATACCAACAAATATGTTTCCCCCAAGGTGACAGGGTGACCATACAGCCATTTAAAGATACTCCATTAGAGTCAGCTGGCAATACCTATGCAACTTTACCCCTGCCACATCTCTTGGGCCACAAATAAAAGGAAGCAGGAATTCTGGTCTGGCTTCCACAAATGGTGAAGTGCCATCACCTGCCATCCCAATGCTCCTATGTCAAGGTGAAATGTTACAAAATGAGATTTTCATCTCCCTACAAAAAAGGTTTTGACTTAGTGAGTCAGAGGTAGGGCCCAGAAATTGGCAATTTCAATAAGAACCAGGAGTGGTTTTGATGTGTGTGGTATATGCCCTACATTTTTGGAAGCGTCAGCCTAGCAGTGGTTCTCAAACCTAAGCTATATCAGAACCACATCTGGTTTGTTAAAGCAAATTACTGTGTCTATACCCCAGTATCACGAATTCAGCAGGTCCAGGATGTGGCCCAAGGGTTTGTATATCTAACAAGTTCCCAGGTGATGCTGCTGCTGACAGCAGAAGAACCCACAGCCTAGTAAAAGAAAATATACCTCTTTTAAAAATCTGCTGGTTAATATCTGCATATGAGAGAGAACATACAGTGTTTGTCTTTCTGTGTCTGATTTATTTCACTTAACACAATGCCTTCCAATTCCATCCATTTTGCTGCAAATGATAGGATATCATTGCTTTTTTATGATTTAATAATAGTCCACTGTGAATATCTTTTCTTTACCCATTCAATATGCTGATGGGCATCTAGGTTGATTCCATATCTTAAGAAAAATGTTGGAGTATATAATAGAGACTTCTAGAGGCTAAGAAGGGAGGGAGGGGTATAGAGAGGGTTGAATAGTGTACCAAAACACAGTTAGTAGAAGCAATAAATTGTAGTGGTTTATAGCCCAGTGGGGAGCAGAGGACTAATCTATTGTATATTGTATGAATAACTACAGAGAGGAGGTTGAAGCCTCCAAACTTAAAAGTAATGATAAGGAGATGGTTTTAGTAAACTATTCATAGCTGTGATCAAAAGACCTAACAAGAATAATTAGAAGAGGAAATATTTATTTGAGGTTCATGGTTTTAGAGTTTGTTTCACAATTGGCTGACTCCATACCTCTGGGTCAAAGGCAAGGCAGAACATCATGGCAGAAGGGTGTGGTAGAGAAAAGCCTCTCAGAACATGAAGGCCAAGAAGCAGAGAGAGCTACTATCACTGGAGACCAAATATAAACCCCAAAGGTATGCCCCCGCCCCAGGGACCCACCTCTTTTGGTCACACCCTACCTGCCTGTAGTTACCACCCAGTTAATCCATATCATTCAAGTAATCCAGTGATTAGGCTTTCATAACCCAATCATTTTGCCATTGAATGTTCTTGAATTATCTCAGATATGAGCTTTTGGGGGACTCCTCATATCTAAACCATAACAGAGATAGACACATTAATTACTCTGATTTGATCCGTATATATTGTATACGTGCATTGAAATATCACACTGGACTGCATCAATACACACAATTACTACATTAATCAAAAATTTTAACAAAAACTGTCTAAGGAAATAACAATGTTAACTACTCTGAGTTGATCATTATACTCTGTATATGTGTACTGAATTATGAAACAGTACTTCATAAATTTGTACAACTAAAATTTTTTTTTAAAATAAAAAATACCAGTTGACTAAGAAGACTGGGTACTCTGAGAAAAGAAGCAAGTAGACATTCATTGTATTAGGAGAAAACGCCTGGCACCGTGAAATAGTATTTTTTTCCTGATAACCATTTTTAAATGTATTTTTTTAAAGATGAGAAATCCAAAGAGTAGAACAATCATTTCCTTGTTAAAGATCACATAGCTAGCTATATATTTTAAAATATATATTTTTTCTTTGAGTTCCTTTACATACGCATGGCACAATTTAGGGTAGCTTTGGGGCCAGTATTAAGCCTGTTTTTATTAGTACTCAGGTCAGACTTCCCCAAACTCCTCCTGTGGGGGAAAATGGCACTCCTGCCACACACTCCCTGTGATCAGGGGTCATGCCTGCTGGAACCAGATGGCTGGAGTTCATGGCTGACGTTTGACATTTCATGGGCCAAGAAGCTTCCCCAGTACAGAGCCACTGTATAATCAGCAAGATGAGTCTTAAGGCACTGATTTCATTAGTTTCTTTATTTGCTCATTAGTTCACTCAAATATTTACTGAGAACAACTGTATTTACCAGGTATCGTGCAAGGCACTAATAATAATAGAGAATTCTGGAATGGAGCCAGGAAATCAGAATTATGTGCCTTGTTCTCCTCTTACAAGCTCTTTTCCTGGGTTTGTTCCTTTGGATCTCTGGATCTCAGTCATCTCCCTATTAGCAGACTCAGGGAGTGAGATGGGATGTGATTTCCAAGATTCCTTTACTTTTGCATGCCCTCAGATTTATAATTTTCCCCTCACTGTGAGCCTAACCTTTGTGGTATGAGATGCATGAGTGGAGAGTAAGTGTGGTGAGTGTAGAAGGGAGTAGAAAGAGAAGGAAGAGTTCCTCCCTGTCTTTGAGAACTGAAAAATCAAAATATGAACATGTTATCATTGGAGAAAATTACAAGTCAACGTCTAATCCCAAGGGAGATGGGGTAGGTAGCTTTCTGTGGGAGGAGTGATCGGAGACGGTAGGATATGAGCTGGGGAATGAGGGGTGGTGAGGAGTAGGTTAGTGGAGAGGAGAGGTTAGCATGTTCTGATATGTGAGCTGAGAAGAAATGTTCACGATTTCATACCCCTTCATAGGCCAGAATAGTCTTCTCTGTGCTGGTCACATCTTCAGATGCCTCTAGGACTATATGCACAGTCTGTTTGTGGGTAAGTTTGCCAAGTTTAGCACATTAAAATACAGGGAGCCCAATGAAATTTAAATTCTGGGTCAATAACATGAATTTTAAGTGTAAGTCTATCCCAAATATTTTATGTTTTAGACTTACACTTTAGAGATTATGCATTGTTTGTCTGAAGTTCAAATTTAACTAAGTGTATTATATTGTATCTGGCAACTCTAAGTTTTGGGGGGCTCTCTCAGAACCTGAGTATAGACAGTGAGAAAACAATAGCCTCATTTGCTATCACACTGGGCTTGTTTTTATTTTTTCAACTCATTGTTCACTCAGAATGCCTAAAAAGAGTTTTCTCTGGCCAGAGAGAAGAAGGAACCCAGTTTCCCCTTCCTCTGCTATGTACCCTTTTCTCAGGCCAGAGTTGAAAGCAGAACAGCTCTTGGAATACTCCTGAGCTTGCTTATCATCAGGGTTAACTACCAGCGGTCTGGCAGTATTAGATTCATCTAGATCTCCCTCTCCCATGGTGTGGAGTCCTCTAGACACTTATGGAAATTTCTCTGCTTGCTCTCGGGCCTTACTCTTATTCCCATGATTCTGAAGCCCAACAGTGTAAGAACAGGAAGAGCAAGAGGAGCTGGAGGTAAGACTTGCTGACACCAAGGGTTAGGCACTGGCTGCCTTGTAGTGAATTGTTTTTTTCTTTAAGAATCTGTTTTTCCAACTCAATGTAATAGGTCTTTGGGTTGGTGTGTGTTTGTCTTTTTTCCCCATTTCCCCATGAGTTCGTCTTTGTCTTCACCTCTGTGTCCTTGAGCCCATTTCCAGGATGAATTTGTCTTTTCCTGTTAGTTGGGCCATCCCCAAGGATGTCTGGGATTCCAAGGCTGATTGAGGACCCTGTGTTAGTCCAGATTCTCTAGAGAAATAGGACCGATAGGATATGTATAGAGAGAGATGTAAGAGATAAGCTAAAGGAAGTGTGTATGTGTGTGTGTGTGTGTGTGTGTGTATACACATAAATACACACACAGAGAGAGAGAGAGAGAGAGAAGAGATTTATTATAGGAATTGATTATTGAAACTAAGAAGTTCTTTGATACATCACTGACAACTGGAGAGCCTCAGGGATGGTGGTGTAATTCATTTCATGTTCAAAGGCCCAAGAACCAGGAGAGCAAATGACATAACTCCTCCTCCAAGGCTTAAGGCCCAACAATCATGATCTCTAATGTCTAAGGTCAGGAAAAGATGTATGCATGAGTTCAAGAAAGAATAGAATAATTTTGCCCTTCCTCCACCTGGGCATTCCTTGTCCTCGTCAAGTTGACCCCATGACTAGGAATTGACCATCATGGATTCTGAGTGCCGCAAGTCCTGCCTTTAATCTGGGCCATTCCCATCTGTATAATTCAAGTTAAAGGAGTCCTTCTGGCACATGAAGAAATACCTTTTGCTTTCTTCCTTTGCTGGAGCTTCTGATGGGAAGACCAGCACCATTTATTAATGTATTCCAACAATATTTCTTTAATGCCTGCTTTTTGCCATAGAAAATGTCTTCAAAATGAAGCTCTGTATGTGATTGCTCGGGGGATACCCATTCAAGCCCATGCTCAACTGTCATTTCTAAGGCATGGCCGTGTGTGATTGCAACAAGATAAAGGAAGAGTTCAAGAGGCCAGGACTGAACTTTGATCTGTGTACTAGGATGGGCCAAATGCTAGGAGCTCCTGATTGGTGGGTAAAACATGACATCAGAAAAAAAAGGTGACAAAGGATTGTGACCACTATGGAAAGTGTTAGATGAAAGAGGCACCACAAGGCTGGGATGTCTGCTAGTACCACTTCAGCTGTGGACTCAGATTTAGGATCAGGATCTTCCCTGAGAGGAAGTCCCCAATAGTGGGGACTAGGGCCTAAAAGGCCTGGGGAACAACTTGAGTCTCCGGTGAGGCTTGGGCATAAGTATCAAAGCAGAGGCCCAGTTGCCTGATTTAGACAACAACTTTTCTGGAGCAAGAAAAATGCCCTGCCTTGACAAAACAGGAAAAACGCGAGGTAGGATCAAGTGACTTGTGGGTAATCAGAGACTTGAGTTAGAATTGCTTAAATTCTATATTTCCAAGATCAGAATTTTTCTTTTGGGTCTTGTGCAGCTGAGCCTATGAGAGTGGGGTCAGTGGCTTTAAAGGGGGGTCCTATGGGATGGATGGGAGCTGGGCAGGCCTGCCGTTACTATCAGCCGCTCATGGGTTTCCATGATCCCAGACCCATTTCAGAGTTTGAAAGTGATTTTCAGTGGATGAATCAATCCAATCAGAAAACATTCCTGGACAATTTGCCTGGCAACATATTTGAGACTTAGAGTGGAGGAACAGACAGAAGGACCTGGCTTCCTCTGGAAGCTGGGACTTTTGCTTGGTCCCTGGATAAAGACACAAACTAGGAAACAGTACTGGAGGAGGATGCTGAAACCCGATGCAGGTTGGGTGTTGATACAAGTGTCAACGTGTAGTAGGGCCTGCTTCCCCAGAGGGCCATGCTCTTTGCACAGCTGAGGACTGACTGGTGGACGCCCCATGGGCACAGGCCCTGCAGATCAGTGAAGAGGAAACAAACGTTCCAGTCCTGGGCCAGAAGCCAAGCAGGCAAGGCCCTGAAGGAATGGTGGAGCCATGTGGCAGCAGGTGCTTCCCTCTCCTGAGCTCCTGGAGGTGGCCTGGGAAGGAGCCAGCTGTCTCTGGTGATGAGTGACCATTATCAAGCTCTCCAGAGCACGGAGTCATCTGAGCAGAAAGATCAGTCTATGGTTGAGTTAAGACAAAACAGAAATGCTGGTGCCTGTCTTGTGGGGGCTCAGACCCAGGAAACAGATTTGGGACCCCTACAGGTGGAAGAAGGTGGAAGATGCAGTTAGGATAGTAGACATGCTTTATTCAGAGGTGGCAGCAGCCTCCAGCCCCCAGCTTCAGCGTTACCCCCCAGCTGGTTCCATTTTGCCCCAGACAGTTCCATTTAGCCTCCAGTCTTTTGCAGAGGCCCTTTATATATGCAAACAAAGTCAGCACACTGCCAGCGGGTTACATAAGTAGGCACACGCTCACAAGCTAGTGTTCGTGACCTCAAGTATATATGCTGAATTGGAGTGTTCATGCCCTTGGCTGCATGCTAACCACAGCATGGACAGTTTGTGGCCTTGGCTACATTCTAAAAACATTGCATATAACATAACATAGCCCGCCGGAAGCCTTGGTGAGGGAGTCTAACTATAGCCATTTTGGGTCTGCCCGCATGTGAGTTTGAGAGGCTGATTAAGGACAAGAAAGAAGCACAACAGAGGTCTGCAGCTCCTCCGAGAGTGGGGAGAGGCTCAGGAAGCTCTCTGACATCCCAGGCCATCCATCCACACTGAAGGTGCTCACCAACCTCTTTACCAGGATTGCAGGTATTTGTGGCAGCTACTGTTCCATTAGGGGCTTGTACTGCTTTTCCAGAAGTCACACAGCCAGTTGTGGGTCAAAAGAGTATATAAGCTCTTATAGATCCTCAGGACTTGGGCTGATACTGTTAAAGGTTTCTAGATATTGACAAATGAGGCTTCCCTTGGAGCCACCATGACCACTTACCTAGCTTATGATGATTCTAGAACTGTGTCTGGAGTGTATCATACTTTGATCCACATCCTGGGATGACCAGCTAGTCCAGGTAAATACCCCTCACCTGGCCCACTGCTTACTGAGCAGTTCTGGGGTTGGGAGGCAACAGACGTTTCAGTACAAAATTCTGCAAGGCAGGGTCTCTGTCTCCATTCCCTGAACTCTCTTAGTGTTCCAGCCTGAAACGTGTTAATGCAAAGTCCAGAGATGCTTATACCAGAGAGGGGATTATAAGGTAATAATCCTGAACACCTGCCTAAGTCTTTTCACTTTTAAAACTATAATGACAGCTAATAGCTCCACTTGATTCTCATAACAATCCTGTGGAGGAAGTCAGGTCATTATTATTATCTTAATTATTTGAATGAGAGAATTAAGGCCCAGAGGGGCTGAGTGACTTGCCTGAGGCCACACAGTTAACACAATCCAGCACTTTCCTCAGAAATCCTAAAATTGAGGATATGTTTCACAAGCATGCCTAGTGGGTTACTTATTTGAGTAGTTCTTTTTATTTTCTCCAATGTTCACTTAAAAGAGGTGAGCATTGCTGATTCTCCACAACAATTTGGGGGTTTTGGATGCTTTAAACCCAAGGATTTTGATGTTTGAGAGTCTTCTTTACTCTTTTTCCTTTCATTCATTTTAATCCTTGGCAAGAACTTTAATTTCTATTTAAGCTCTTACTCCACTGTTATTAGTTCTCTACTAATTCTAAGTCATTTTGTTTTCTTATGATAACCCTTCAGGGGGAAAACAATCACCACCATTTTGCAAGTATAAACCAAGACCACAGACACTAGCAATTACCTTAGGTTGCACAATGAGAAATGGAAGAGTTGGGATTTGCACAGAAAGGAAATGGAAGAGTTGGTGGGATTTGCATGTAGGTCATAGGCTTGAGAGGTTGCTGTTCTCCTTACCACACTCTCACCTCTTTTACTCTAGAACAGAGGTTTACAAAACTTTAGCCTGCATCAGGGTCTCTGGAGGGCTTGTTGCAACCTCGATTACCCTCAGACATTCTGACTCAATAGGTTTGGGGTGGGGACTGAGAATCTGCATTTCTGATAAGCACCACGTTAGCTCATGCTGCCTGTGGGGAGCCCACACTTTGAGAACCACTGATTTAGGGTTCTGTGTGAATCAACTAAATTGAAAAATGAAGATTACAAGGCCCATTCCTAGATATTTTGGTTGAACAGGCTTTGGAGGAAGGCCTAGGGATCTCTAGCTTTACAAGGTTCCACTGGGGATTCTATCATGCCGCCTGCTCTAGGGACTTCTGGGCTCATCTCCTGATGTGTTGTTTTACCACCTAGAAAATTAACCTAAGAGGTGGTCCACCTACCCGGGGTTGATGACTACCTCAAACGAGGAAACAGGAAAGTGCATTGCAAAGATTGAAGTTCTAGTTAGGAGTAGCTGATGGTAGTTGGGAAGCAGTTTATCACATGTTTTGGAATAGGAGAAATCTGATTTTTCATTTTAAATCTTCCAATGTTACCTATAAATCCTCACCTCTAAAAGAAAACTAATGGCAGTGATTTCCTAGTCACCATGAGAATTAGATGAAATAGTTCTTCTGCTAAGTTTAGTACATAGTGAGTGTTCAGTAAAGTGTGATTTTATTTTTTTATTTATTTTTTTTCAGATATTAGTAATTTTTTTATTGGTTGTTCAAAACATTACAAAGCTCATGATATATCATCTTTCATACATTTGACTCAATTGGGTTATGAACTCCCATTTTTACCCCAAATACAAATTGCAGAATCACATCGGTTACACACTCACATTTTTACATACTGGCATATTAGTGACTGTTGTATTCTGCTACCTTTCCTATCCCCTACTATCCCCCCTCCCCTCCCCTCCCATCTTCCCTCTCTACCTCATCTGCTGTTGTTCAATTCTCTCCCTGTTCCCCCCCTTTCCCCTCACAACCTCTTATATGTAAGTTTGTGTAACATTGAGGGTCTCCTACCATTTCCATATGCTTTCCCTTCTCTCTCCCTTTCTCTCCCCCCACTCGTCTTTGTTTAATGTTAATCTTTTCCTCATGCTCTTCCTCCCTGTTCTGTTATTAGTTGCTCTCTTTATATCAAAGAAGAAATTTGGCATCTGTTTTTTAAGGATTGGCTAGCTTTGCTTAGCATAATCTGCTCTAATGCCATCCATTTCTCTGCAAATTCTATGATTTTGTCATTTTTTAGTGCTGCATAATACTCCATTGGGTATAGATGCCACATCTTTTTTATCCATTCATCTATTGAAGGGCATCTAGGTTGGTTCCACAGTCTTGCTATTGTGAATTGTGCCACTATGATCATTGATGTGGCAGTATCCCTATAGTACGCTCTTTTAAGATCCTCAGGGAATAGTCCGAGAAGGGCGATAGCTGGGTCAAATGGTGGATCCATTCCCAGCTTTCCCAGGAATCTCCATACTGCTTTCCACATTGGCCTCACCAATTTGCAGTCCCACCAGCAGTGTACAAGTGTACCCTTTTCCCCACATCCTCGCCAAAACTTATTGTTGTTTGACTTCATAATGGCTGCCAATCTTACTGGAGTGAGATGGTATCTTAGGGTGGTTTTGATTTGCATTTCTCTGACTGCTAGAGATGGTGAGCATTTTTTCATGTACTTGTTGATTGATTGTATGTCCTCCTCTGAGAAGTGTCTGTTCA
>NW_025999977.1:6868490-6872527 GCF_001458135.2 Marmota marmota marmota | reverse complement strand
ATGAATTTCCCTCTTAAAACTGCTTTCATTGTGTCCCATAGATTCCGATATGTTGTGTCTGTATTTTCATTTATCTCTAAGAATTTTTTTATCTCCTCCTTTATGTCTTCTGTAACCCATTGATCATTCAGTAACATATTGTTCATTTTCCATGTGATGTAGGATTTTTCCTTCCTTCTTTTATCATTGATTTCCAGTTTCATTCCATCATGATCAGATATGGTGCATTGTATTATCTCCACCCCTTTATATTTACTAAGAGTTGCCCTATGGCATAATATGTGGTCTATCTTTGAGTAGGATCCATGTGCTGTTGAGAAGAACGTGTATCCACTTGATGATGGTTGATATATTCTATATATGTCGGTTAAGTTGATTTTATTTTTTTACAAAATAAGGGTTTGCGGTTGTGGCTCAGCAGTAGAGTGCTTGCCTAGCATGTTCAGGGCCCTGTGTTTGATCCTTAGCACCACACACAAAATAAATAAATAAATAAATAAAAGTATTGTGTCCAACTACAACAACAAAAAATAATGTTTAAAAAATAAAAATAAGGTATGATTCTTATTATCTTCATTTCAGGATGATATTTAAACAATTTTGGCTTATTAACACACCTTGATGGCCTCTTCTTATTCCTGAGAACCCTTTGCTTCCTTGAACAAGTCCAGTTCTCTATTTGCTTGATTGTATGGTATCTGATCTTTTGTGCATGTCCATAGAGCCTCTGAACTCAGGGTCTTATTCTTTGTTTTGTTAGTCTAATTTTGGATAAGAACAATAAGTAGTTGTTTTAGTCAGTTTTTTTTTTTTTTGCATCTGTGACCCAAGGACTTGACAAGAACAATTTTAGAGGAGTTTAAAGTTTATTTTAGAGCTTGGAGTTTCAGAAGTCTCTGTCCATAGACAGCCAGCTCCATTTCTCAGGGCTCCAGATGAGCAGAACATCAGGGTAGAGGGTGTGGCAGAGGAAAGCATCACAGGACATCACACCAGGAAGGGGATGGATGGATGGATGGATAGAGATAGATAGGTAGATAGATAGATAGATAGATAGATAAGAGAGAGGCAGTTCTCCTCTCACCAAGAACAAAATACGCACTCCAAAGCCATGCCCCCAAGGACCCAACTCCTCCAGCTATACCTTCTGCCTGCGATTACCACCCAGTTAATCTTTATCAGGGAGTTATGCACCGACTAGGTTACAATTCTCATAACCCAACCATTTCACCTCTAAACTTTCTTGCATTGTTTTACACATGAGCTTTGACAGGGGGGACACCTAATATCTAAACCATAACAGTAGCTCTTGTTTCTCTTTAGAGTTTTGGGAATACTGTAGGATACAAGGCTCATGATCATTAGAATGATGATAATTCCTTTTCACAAGTGTAATGAAGAAGCCATAGAGGAAAAAGAAGTGATTTGCATTAGGCCTCCAAACTCGAAGTATTGGAAATAGGACTCAACTGGTCTGTATACTATTCTCGTCCGAATGGGCAGAAATATTTTATCTTTGGCATGTTTTTGCCTTCAGATGCATTTTGATTCTTGGTTCCCTTAAATACTGTTGGGATTTTCAAGTTGAATTATAAGAAGTTTACCAATTAATTTTTGCAATATTGAAACTTTCTAACAAAGTACATGGTTTGCTTTACCACTCACCCAAGTCCTCCATTCCTTTTGATCAAGAGCCTCACTTTTCTTTATACATGGCATAAATATTTCTTATTAAGATTATTTTTAGGTATCCTATATTTTGTGCTTATTTGGGGGTGCTCATTTTCCCCATTTTTTCTCTCCATTATTATTGCTAACATATAGGAAATTTATTTATTTTGTAAAAGCATTGATTTTGATTACAGTTTTAAAAGAAATTACAACTAAATTCTACTTAATCATTTTCAGTAGAGTCTCCTGCTGTTTTTATAGGCAGAAAAATTATAAAAATTTTAAAAGATGATAATTTTTTATTCTGTCCAACAATTTAATCTCTTTTTATGGCTTTCACGTGGATACTTATTGTAGCATTTGAGATAACAAAGAAGTTGGCTAAAGTTTACTTTTTATTTGTAAAATTAAATATGCTCTAAAGATTTAGCCATACAGATAAAATTATACTTTGTGTCTTGTGACTCTCTCTAAAACAAGAACTTTTGAAAGGTTCATTTGCTCTGATAGTTTTCCTGATACGTGGGTGGGATATGATTTAAGCTTATTCAACATGAAATAAGAGACAAAGGGTCTGCAGTTTCAAGTAGCCACTGTTCACTGGCTTGATTGCAGAAAAGCAAGTGAAAAACTTCTGGAAGATCAAAATAAATTTCACTGACTGAAATTAATTTACTGACAAAATAAATTCACTGGTAGTGAAGATGATCAAGCTTACATTTTTTTTTTTTTGCCTTGATCATAATTGGTGTTTTTTTCATTAATCTAGAAAAACCATGATTGTATGGCACTTCATTTTCTGTTTTCTTTGGGGCCACACTTACGATTGTCACACTTAAAAAGAATAGTTTTTTCTGTTGATAAGAAATATCTAAGTACATGAATTCTTACATCAAAGTACAGAATAATAGAACTTGAGAACTTTGAAAGAGGTCTGGAAAATTGAAATAAGATGCAGAAGTTTGTGGATGCATTAGTGGCAGGAGACAAATTCTGTGATTCCATGACTCTCTGAACTCATCTATGTTAAGACAATTTTTAAAGCACGTCATGTAGGTAATTATCATTTTGTCGAAGTAAAAGTTGGGCAAATAGGCTTGATTCTACCTGTCAGAGCCATCCCATTTGTGACATGGAGGAAGAGGAGGAAGCAAATATGCAAAGAGAAATTGAGTGTTTTAGGGTAAGAAGCTACTTCTGAGGCAGCAGTGGCAAAACTCTTATATCCAGTGTGGCCAATGCCAAGAGCAGGGCAGTGGCATTTCATTGTACAGTCCTGGAGTGTGCTTATCTGCGATTCCTGGATGTTTCTGGCCTGGGACTCTGATTATCCTGTAGAACCTATGATCTTCTTTAATGTCCATTTCTGATAAAGTTGCCCAGATTTGACTCTTGATTCAAACTAAGAGACATACTTATACAATCTTAGTAATAATAATAATAATAATAGCAAACATTATAGCATATTTTATATTATTACATATTCACAATTATAGTAATATTATTGTAATGTATCTAGCCTACTATATACCAGATAGTCTTCCTAGCACTCTACATGTATTGGTTTAACTAATCCACACCTCCATCCTTAGGAATTTGTTAGCATTATCCTCATTTTATAGATAAGTAAATGCAAATGTAGAGATGATAAAGATACCTAAGGTCACCCAGCGAACAAGGGAG
This sequence comes from Marmota marmota marmota, assembly GCF_001458135.2. NCBI lineage: Eukaryota > Metazoa > Chordata > Mammalia > Rodentia > Sciuridae > Marmota > Marmota marmota. The sequence continues at coordinate 6,869,173 of NW_025999977.1, read as the reverse complement.
AAAGATTCAGATTTCAACTTAGGCAATGTGGTTCTGCACCCTCTGATTCAGCTCCCCGGGTTCTGCTGCCTACCAATCTTATGAACTAGGTATCATTGTTACTGATTTACAGAAGCAGAGATGACATACATTCAGAGAGGTTCAATGGCAGCAGTTGTCCAGTTGGTAAGTAACAGGGCGTAAGTGGACTCAAGATCTCCAAATGCCTCATCCAGAGGTCTTTCTACTGTACCCGACTGCTGATCTGTATTTCACTCCATTCTTTGTCCATTCAGTTATTCACACTATCAGTTATTCATGCATCTTTCCATTGATTTAGCTGTATTATTCCTTTGAAAGTACTTTGGTCTTTTCTATTTATGGAAGAATATGGAGCTCCTGGTCCCAGGGCCTCTTGCTATAATGTGCTGAGACCCACACCTCATTTCCTTTGGGGTCCTATAGAGGTGCAGCATGGCCCATAAAAAACACCATCTCTGCTCATATCTCATGATTTTTGCAAATTAATGATCTAAGTAAAATGGACCATTGCGTTTAAAAGTGTGCAATAAAAAATGATAATAAATGCCAAGCTGAGGATCATAAAGGAAAAACAACTGTTTGGGGTATTTTGCTATGGTACAGTTCCCCAGCCTGAGTGCATTAAGTAGAGCTGGCTGGATTTTTGGGGGGTGGGTGGGAGG
>NW_025999977.1:6864090-6867073 GCF_001458135.2 Marmota marmota marmota | reverse complement strand
GGCTCCGTGTTCAATGCCTCAAGTCTTCACACTTGGCTGGGTGCAGAATAAGAACTGCTTGTGAACTCAGAAGAGGCTTAAATCCAAGGCCTGCCAATAGGCATATCAATTAGACAGTGACCCAGAAATTCTTGGAAGAGTGATTTTTGAGCTCCCTTCTATCTCCTTAAGGGCTCCTTCCTTTCCTTCCTCCTCTCCATGATTCCTTGGTAAAAAGCTGGAAGAGCTGGGATTTTCGCCAAGGAAGGTTTAGGAAAACAAAAGTTAACTGCTGTAACTTTGAGAAATAAATTGCTCCATGAGGCAGAGGAAAAAAAAAATCAAAGATCTTGGGAGAAAAATGAAGCCACAGTCTCAATTATAACTGTTACCAGGTTTAGATCCAACTTTGGGCCAAAGTGTCAACCAGACAGATGTTCTTGCAATTTGGTTTCCATAATAAATGTTGTACTTGTAAAAATATTTTAATGACATCTCGGCTCTTTACTAGCCCTCAAATTCTAGAAGATTTTTCCAGGTCAGGCAAGGACCATTTGCACCATCTCACCCAGTGACCTCCCTCATTCTGCTGGGGCTCATGGAGAACATTAAACTTGCAGATGTAATTATTGCATAATAAAGTATTGATTTCCTAAGAAGCCCTATAACATTTTCTTCTTCATAATTAGCATTTACAAGGAATACATCCAAGAACTTTTATAGAGGATTAACCACCTAGTGCCACTTGAATGAGACACTTAGTACTTTAGTTAAAGAATAAACAACATTAGAAAATAGCTTCAATTCGCAGAACTGCAAATTGGATGCACATTACACATAAGAGTTCTCACAGTGTCTTCACTCAGATTTTAAAAATAGTTTTGATATATAATATAAGCCATTCTGAAGATGTCATTTACAGGCAAATTGAATTATCTTCTCACAGCTGATTCGGACTTCAGTTTTGCTTGGCGATGGGGTAACTTACTGACTCATCTCTGAGGCGTGGTTTTCAGCAGTTAAAGCATCAGCAACAAGAACAATGCACATTATAAAATGATGTCACAGAAAATTTCAAGTCCAATTTACAGATAATTTCTGCTATGTAGATAACTGAGGTTTATTTAATACCCCAGTGAACAAAGGCTAGGATGACTTTGAATATGTTCAGAGAGGAAAGAAGATTTATGAATCAGCTATCTGGACAAGATGTTTTTCCACATGTTTTTGGTTTGCTCCTGTTGAAGTTAAGGGAATGCTTTTGTGTCCTTCATACGTTGTGTTGAAATTGCCTCCTCAACATGTTGAAGTCAGCATTGAGAGATCCTCTGACACCGGGGACTGCTGGATTTTGAGCAATACTGTGCTAGCATTCATAAAGCACTAGCCAATCTTGATGAGCTCTATGACTTAAATAAGTCACCTGCTTTTGGCTCTATGCTTCAGCTCTGCTGACTGGACAGCAACTTGGGATTGACCTTGATATCAGGGAGACACGGTATCCCTTATTCCTTTTGTTTCTCTCAGCAGAGAATAGGAAGCATTCATTCAATCAACAGAAAAATCTGTTGAGTTCCTCATATGTCCTCAGTACTGTGTTGAGTAGGGTGTATTGGCAGAGTTGAAAGGAGACATGGCTTTTGTCCTCAGGTTATGGATGATAACAACACATCGATTACCTGTGCATAGATGACCAATTCTATGGAACTATATAGGTAGAACTTGAGTTCATGTTATTCTCTGGGCTTGGAAAGAATTCTCCTATTTCTTCAATCAACTAACTTGAATCACCCTTTAAGATGTAGCTCAAAACATCTTCCCTCCTGGAAGCTTTAGTTAAATCTAAAGCTCATGGTTTCAGTAGTTTCCAGATATGTTAAAATGAACTTTTCTTAGGTATGACTTAGCTTTTAGAGTCTAGCTCCCCACAGACAAGGTTTGGTTATGTTCGTCTTCATGTCCCAGGACCTAGCAACTATCTTTTAATGGTATTGGATAAACACCTGGCAGGGAGTCCTGTCATCTCTAGAACACAGTTTTCTTGAATGTGAGGGCATATAGCTGGCTTACAGTTATTTGGTTTGTGTCATAGTTCTAACATGCTGAAGGGTTAGTGGTGCTTCACAGCACAAAAATACCTGTCTAAATGCCAAGCCTAGCATTTGTTGGCCAAGGGACCTGGGCTTTTTGTCAGATAACAGTATTTAGTTCATAGAATTGTTAAGAAATTTAAATGGCATGGACAGAGCCTAATAGTACTCAGCAAGCCATGTATATTCAATAATTATTATTCACCATCCCTATACCCACATTGATAGAAGGAAAAGATACCTAGAATTGTATACCTTGCATATAGTAAATATTCAAAAACAGTAGGTGAAAAGATATAAAGCCAAACCAATTATACAAACAATCAGTAGGATGGAATTCAGAGAAAGGCAGTCATTGTAGGGGCTGTGGTGCTTCTCAAATACTCCTTGCATGAAGGAAGAGCTGAATTAACATAAAGCCTCCATGGAAATTCCAGTGGTGGCAAGCTAAGAAAAATAGCTCCTGATTATTGAACACTTGTTTTGTACCAGGTACTATGGAGACCACTACACGTCTTGTTTAATCTTCACGGTAAACCCATAAAATAACTATTTTATAATTACTACTATTTTACAGAGAAGAAAACTGAAGCTTTGGGAAGTTAAATTATCATTTCAAACTTATAGAGGTTACATAATGCCACAATAAAGCTGTAAAACAAACCAAACCAAAACTCAGTGGCTTAAATAAAAATTATTTATTTTTATGGTCCTAGGTCTGCAGATTGGGTATAACTCAGCTGGCCGAGGCTGATCTCCAGGTTCTGGGCCCTCAGCTTCAGCTGCAAAGCTGCCATATCCTCCTTGTACCAGTGGCTACATGGCTTATTCTATATGGCTCCTGGGACTGAGGCTGAAGGGACCACAATTAACTAGCACACATTCTTTTTTTTTTTTTTTTTTTTTTTTTTTTT
>NW_025999977.1:6822319-6863558 GCF_001458135.2 Marmota marmota marmota | reverse complement strand
TTTTTTTTTTTTTTTTTTTTTTTTTTTTTTGTGGTGCTGGGGATTGAACCCAGGGCTTTGTGCATGCAAGGCAAGCACTGTACCAACTGAGCTATATCCCCAGCCCTAGCACACATTCTTCTAATGGTGCATCACAAGAGCACAAATGGACAAGTTGAAACATGCAAGCAAGCACATTTCAGTATAGTTCTTGTCACATATGCTAATATAAGACACATGACTGACTCCACAGTCAAGGAGTGAGGAAGTTCATATTACCTACCATAAGATCATAACAAGGGTCTGGATGTATCTTTCTGTTGCAAGAGAATGCTGTATTGGGATCATCAAGTCAATCCCATTTGTAATAAATGGCAGAGCTGGTGTCTAATCTAAATCTGTCGGACTTCAGTGCACAAGATCTGATTCTCTATCATGTAGCGTCTCCAGAAAGAGGGAAAGTGCCTTCAGGTAGAGAAACCCACACAAAAAATGATTACAAGAAGAGTGAGCAGACAGATTAGAGCAAGAAAAGGGGTGAAACACTGACGTGGTCCCCCAAAGCCCCGAAGGCAGATGACTGCAATGTAGACTTTGTAAATATTCATGATTTTATTAGTGAGCCAGTCCTGAAATCTCAGAGATCCATCAGTGTCATGGAAAATGTTTGTTCTAAATTTTAAAGTGTTACCTGAACCTGAGGTTTCTACAGATGAGAAAAAGTTTCATGACAGATTAGAAAAAAGACTCTCTCTATGTGCTAGTGACCCAACAAGAAAGAGATGACAGAGTCAAAAGGGCTTAATTTAACAGAATTATTGAGGACCATTTGCAGAAGGGTAGCCAGGAAACAGGGAACCCACAAAGATGAGCAGGCACGTAGGGACTAGCAATAGTGAAAGCCATTACTACCCCTAAGTCTGAAAGAAGAGAAGAGGGAACAGTATAACTGGAGTTGAGTGACAGCTAGAGCTGTGGAGGGGCAGTCCTACAGAACTACAGTCACTGGCAGAATTGTAGAGGGGAAAGGAAGGAACCCAGGGCACAGGAATTGAGTGGAGGAAGAGAGGTGATGGAAGAAATAAAAAACCTGGCCTGTTTTTTCTTTATCTTTCTCATTTCCTGCTGGTGATTCTACTTGGCCAAACCCAAGTAGAAGCCAGAAGGAAAGGGATGCTCGCATTCATCATGTAGAGGCCATCCTCTGGAGCACAGAGCAGAGACAATGAATAGGTCTGGGGATGAGGAAATGGAGAATCAGCATAAATTCCCCTGACTTGATAAATTTGGGAAAAATTCTCTCTAGGCAGATGCAGTTCCAAGGATGAGTAGCTTAGCAGAGGTACCCTACTAGGAACCACATGCCCAGCAAAAATAACTGGGCAAATGGAAACCAGGCTGGATTTTAATCCTCACTCTTTGAAATTTACCCTGATACCAAGGAATACAGCCTAGGAGGTGAAAGCTTTACGTTTTTTCAATCTGCACAAACAAGACAGCCCTACTTACCTGGGAGTAATTGACTATCTGCTCATGTTTTCAGGCACCCAACCCCTTTGAAAGTCAGGAGTGTCCCCATATGTCCTTTTTCTCATTATTTCTGAAACTTCTGCTCTTGTCTGGTTCCTTTGGTATGCAGAATGATGTGGCTGAATCTCATTCTTTGCCAAAAATGCAAAAGAAAACAAAAACCTGGTAGTTGGTTGCTGCATTGTAGGTTATTTGCAAGAAAATATTTTTGGGAGGAATTATTATACTTATTTAAATGTCAGTTCAATGCAGTATAAATGACTCCCTAGCATGTAACAAGCACTGAGTTTACTGAAATAAAATCAAGATCTCTATCCCCAGGAACCCATGAAAAATTACCTTGAACCCTAGAGCCTTGAGTTGCAAAGAAATTAAGAGTCCTAGTGAGCAAAGTTCTTATGTTTTAGAGCTATGCTATTATCTCCACTTTATAGATAACCCACAGCGGGTCAGGATGTTAATAGTTTATCTCTTCCAAGACCTTGTATCTGGTTAATGGAAGACAGAAAGCTGGAGCACTGTTTTTTTCTCTGTCATGATCCCTTGGTTAGTAGGAAAGAGTATCACCCTTGAATATATTGAGAAATTCCCATTATCTGGATGGAAGTTACTAAAGGCTGCATCACCTTATTCACAAGTGGAACCAGATATAGGCCATTCTTGTTCAAGGTTGCATTGGGTCTATAATACTCCAAGCTTTGATGGGAAATCTGAAAATCTGAATTTGGGAGTGATTTCATTTTCAAAGCCAGCGCTAAGGCCTGCAGTCAAAGGTTTATTGCTTAGATCTATTTCATATATCTCACTTTTTGGACTAAAGGGGAAGAGATTTTTTGGCTTACCTGGTAGACCAGCTGTCTCAGGTTTGCTAGGCTTGGCCGAGAGAAGGTACTTGATAGTTTCTTGCTTAGAATGAGGTCCTGGCCTAAATGATACAGTCCTTTCTGAGAGGTGACCCAGAGGGCTTAGGCCCCCAGCCTAAAGTCAAATGATTGTATCCCAGCACCCCTGAAATAAAAGTAGAATATTGCTCCATGACTGTGTGGTTATACTTAGTTACATAGCAGTGTAATTAATGCCACTTAATGTAAAGTGAAAACAGAATTTCTGCAGCTGCCAACTTCCTCCAGCTCAGCCAGTACTATATGCTGACTTCATTTATAAGCATTATTTTCTTTTTCATCATGCTGATTGCAGAAAGAAAATCAGTCCAAGAAAGAGAAACAGAAATCAAACATCAACTGACAACGCACCAAATACAACATTTAGATTATATGTATTGATTTTCATCTAGCATCATGCCAGTTGCTCCATAAAATTGAAGCCCTGCTGACATCTTAGTTAATGGTCAATTTGAATGTATCAGGCCCATAAGCTCTGGTTGACCCCAGATAGGGACCCCAGTCTGGGGATCATAGTCCCTATTTCTTCAATTCATTCCCTACTTTCATGACAGATTCTCTGCTGAATGTCTGAGAAAATCTTCATGAAAATAAATGAACTTTTGGTTTTCTGGTCATTTAGTTATTGGCATGGTTTCATCATTAAAGGCCTAGCCACCCCCGGGCATTTTCCTACATTCCATCTACTTTGCTGAAGTCTGGGATCCATGAGAGAGCATGGTGTATTGGGCCACGCTGAAAGGCATTGCTGTCTTTGGAAACCAGAGTCAGAGCAAAGACATTTAATGCTTAGAAAATAAAAGCTTTCCCAAGTCATGCTTGATAATAATGGAGAAGATATGAATTTTGACATACAGTTGTGGTAAGAGTGAATGTGGTTTTTTTGTTTGTTTGTTTCAGCCAAACTGCTAACTCATGTGTTTTGTTTGATGTTGAAGAGGTGGCCAAGTAGGGCTTGCAAATCTGTAATAACACCCATGTGAGTGGGAGTCAGTAGTGTCTCAGAAAATAGATGTTATTTTACTGGGCACCATGTTTAGTTATGAAATACCCCTTCCATTCAACATTTCGGATCTAGTTCTAGCTCTTTTGAATAATTCTTGATGCACCAATTACCCAAAGCAACTTGCTTTCTACAGTGATGACCAGATTTAAATTAGATGATAAAAAGATGTCAGCAAGAATCACATCCGACTCCACTGTTCAGCATCTCTGCTCTACTTTCTATGCCCTTTGAAATCAGTGGAAGCTTTCGTAGCAGAGCAGATTCATTGGGGTGGGAGTGTGGATTGGAAATCAGGCCATCCCTGGAAATGAAACACCCCCCCTATAATTAAATTAAGCTCTTTGTCAATGCACATTTTCCAAAAGTACTGGAAATCTCTGAAGAGTGCAATTAGAGAACTCTGCTCTTCAACAATTGAATTTCCCACATCTTGCTTTAACTTTCAAGACATATGAAAATGCTAATGTCTATTGTTATATATAGAGAAGGATGGGAAAATTCCAAAACAGGCTCCAGAAAACAACAAAAAATGGCCTCCGCCCTCTCTCCCAGCCCTCTGCACCCTAATTGGTGCGTCATTAGAGTTGCACAGTTTATGGCCTCAGTAATCAATTACATTCCAGTCTTCATCATCTGGTCCCCCATCCCCAGGCAGGGCAGAGCAAAAGCAGGCTCCCAGAGAAGCTGAGAGTGACATGCATGCATTATGAGGGAGTCACAGATTTCCTTGGTAGTTATTGCCACATCAAAGTGTATTACTCTCTGTCTTTTTGAATGTGTGCTCTATGAGAGGTCTCAACATACTCCTGCAAAACCTAAAACACAGTCCTGCACAGGACAAAGCAGACATATTTTCTTCCCCTAGTCTCCCATCCCTTTGTAGGTACTCCACCTCTGTTTCCCTGACAGCCCTCTTGTCTCATCTTCTTGTGATGGAATTTGTCTGATCCACATCCTACACCTCCAGAAACTTTCCCTCTTCATTTTCTCCCTGTGTTTTGTTCCTTAGAGCAAGAAGCAAGAAGAGAGTCGATGGTAGAGAAAAGCAGCAGAAGGAAGAGGATAGGGTAGGAACTTGAGCACTTTCTGCGATAAAAGAACTAATGAAAATTCCTTCTGGAAAAGGGTCAGAGTGGGTTTTAAGAATGAGAGTGTCTACTATTGAATTCAAAGTTGTGCATAATTGCAACGTAAGCTCCCTTTTCTAACTCCCTGCAAGCATTGGTTTGTATGTATTAGACCCACAGAACTTTCTGTGAGTAGATTGTGTATGTGTAAAAGCTATAAAATAAGATCACAAAAGCAGAGACTCCCTATAGAGGAGTTGATGACCTGCAGACTGTGCATCACTAAGGTGTCTAAGGATTAGTTTAGAGGTGAGAGGCCCTCTGATATTATGCACAGCTGTACATATGAACAAAAATGCCCAGTTTCCCTCTTATTGTTAAAGAATGATTATTTTTTAGAAGTTGTGAATTCTGCTTCTAGAACTCATGAACGTATGGAAATATGTAAGATCAGAACTGGGAAGAGCATCAAGATGAGTCCCTTTGGGGACCAACCTAGGCCCCTTTCTCTTCTCAGTCTGTTCTCAATCCCTAAATGATTCCATCCACAGACATGGCTCTTTTGATGACCTAGAAACATGGTCTAGATTCTATAGCCAATGCTTTCTTTGATGCTCCATTTAGATGTGTAAATTCAACAAGTGCAGAGAGGGAACTGGATCTTTGTCTCATACTTGACCCTTTCCAGTGTTCCCAGCTGTGCATCCCAGAGAGTGGGTAATCATTCCTGATATCTCATTCCACATCATCACTCTTTCCCATATCCATTTCATCACCAAATCCTATAATTTTTCCAAGAAGTGAAGTCTCTCCCTGTCACCCTAGACCCAACTACCACTACCCCTGGTTTACTTCCAGGGAGCCACTCACTTGGGACACCTCTACCAACCACCGTGACCCCTCTCCAGATCATTCTCCACCTTACTTCTAGGTTGTAACAGGTTGGGTTCCCTAGGAAGCAGGTTCAACATGGAGATTTGCATGCCAGAAGTTTATTAGGAATGATTTTTATGAGAAGGAAGGGAAGTAGGCTTTGGGTACAGGAGAAGCTGAGCTTCCATCAAGTTGATCAAAGGCTCAGCCAGTGCTGGGGGACTTCTGAAGCTGGGGTGACCCTGCAGAGTTGTCCCAAGGTGGAAATAGCAGGTCAGGACTTAATGCCCCCGCATTGCTTGGTGCTCTACAGATCAGGTAATTCCCAAAGGAATTTGTCAAGAAAGGTTGTCTTCTGGCAATATTCCCAGTAGCTGGGGTGATACATATTTCATTTTTTAAATGAGATCTGTCTGACACAGGGACCTTTTCAATTCTGATCATGTCACACTTTCCTTTAAAACCTCTCAATAACCTTCCAGTGTCTCTTAGGAAAACTGAAACTGTCATGTGATCCTCAAAATTGTATGGCCTAACCCCTACTTAACCTTCTCAGCCTCTTCACCATCCTACTCAGCTTTACTCTCTGGGCTTTAGTCACACTGGCTTATTTGGAGAGCCTCACTGGGCCTTTGCATGTGCTGTTTTCTCTTTTGCAATTTACTTCCCTCATCTCCACAACACCTAGTGGAGCCTTCAGATCTCACCTCCACACCTCTTCCTGACCTCCCTGACTAGGCCACTCCTTCATTATAGACTCTCACAGCATCTGTTTCTGTGTAGTAGCGCCTATATGGGTTGCCAGTTTTGCATTGGTTTGTGTGGTTATTTCACAACAATCCATATTTTCCTCTGGAGACAGGGCTGTTCTCCATGAAGACAGGGCTGTGTCAATTTTTTGCTTACCATTGAATTCTTAGGGCCTCTAACATTTCCTGACATATGAGAGTACTTGGAAAATATTGGTTGAGTGAACAGTAAATGAATGCCCTTATTTTGTGGATCATCAAAGTCACCAAAGATTGAAGAGATCATTTGGATGTGTCCAAAGCCAAATTACTGCTTATTGTCAGGAAAGAATATTTAAAGTCACAAGTGCATTTATATATTATTAATAATTATAACAATATACAATTAATAACAATATAATAAAATATTAATTATATAATTAATAAAAATACAACATAATAATACATAGTTACAATAATAATAGTTAATACTATATTATATATTCTTTAAAGATTTTGTGGTCTAGTCGAAAATAAGTTTATAGCTAAAATTGGTTACTGCACTTGCCCTCTTCTCTCATCTTGAAATGGGCCTTTGATTTTCCTCTTCATGCTTTACCTATATTAGTTGCTGTTTTCACTTAAATTGTTGCCATCTTTGATTTCAAAGGAAAACCTCAAGTAGGTTGATGGGTTAAATCCATTTAAACAAGGTGTTTTCTTTCTTTTTAAAAAAATAACACCTAATTCTCAGTTTGACCAGTTCTTTTTCTTTTCATTCAGTTGCTTTAACATGATGGAGATGCACTGTCTGCTCCATCCAGATGTTCCTCTCCTACCCCAAGTCTATATTACATCATGGCAAAGAGAGTGAGAGAAACAGGCAGGAGAAAGGAGGTTGGGCCATAAGGAATATTTCTGGGCTCCAGTTTAAAGAACAATGATTTGGAATCCTGGGACATAATTCACCAATCAGGCTACACATGCAAATGAGAACATCCTGACTTGTTCAAAAGAGTTCCGTAAATAATATTATTCATCTCCTAGAAGCAGGCCATATTTTTACTGGACTTTTTACTTCATCCCTGAATTACTAATGAGAATATATTTTTTAAAACTCTGTTATTTATTTCCCTTCTGCTTAATATTTCAATCAAACATACATTTACTATATTAATCACAGAACATGATGGTTTTAAAACCTCAGAAATCATTTTAATTGAATACCTGATGTCTATTTAATCTAAAGTTAATAAAACTTTTTTTTAACATCATTGTTCCAATTTTAATTTCTTGCTGTAGGACATTCACTCCTCCTCTTCCTGAATTTTTTTAGAGCCAGTCTTACAAAAAAATTCATATTTAAAAGCTAAGTTATATTCTTTTTATGTAATAATACTGTTATTGACTAATATCAGTATAATAACCAATAAAAAGGAGAATTGTAGCTCAGTGTTAAAATTTTATAATGCATTGACTCAAAGTATATTTTGGAATAAGAAAATCTTGGCTGATGTCCATCATCTTCAGATATAAACATAATTGGATGAAGAAAAGAGTTCTATTAGAAGACCTTTACTTTTTTTGTGTACTGGTGAAAGTTCTAGAGGGAGGGTTGTGGGAATAGGAGATTGCACATGGCATACAGTGGCATTGCATTCATTAATTTTGTTTAAAATAGCACGGGCATGATGATTATGGATCTGGTTATTCAAACAACAGAATTCCTTGTTTTATGCATCTCCATGTTCCCAATCTTCCAATATAGTCTTCATTATATACTGCTCTTTATTTACAGGCAAGGTAATGAATGGCTGTTCTGTTATCCCTTTGATCAGAAATCTCTGGCTCCATATTTATGTTATAAAGTGAAGAGAAATGTGAATTAAGAAAACTCTGTTTCAGAAACATTTGGCACATATTCCCTTAGGGAGGGCTTCGTGTTTTGGGGTCCAGTTAGCTAGGTAAGAATTGTATTTTGTATCCTGTGTTGCCCAGTAGAGGGCTTCCCCTAGGCTGCCCTAACCTGAGCACCTGGTTTGCCTGGAAGATCATGTACTAGGTCAGTGAACACAGTGCTTTTGGAGTGTAATATCCAAATATCATATAGCAAGGGTGACCACATCATTCCTCTCTCAAACTGGAGCACTTTTGGACATGAAAGGGGAAGCATTATTGAGTCATTGCAACAGGTGCAAACTTCAAGCATACATAGAAAAGCAAAACATGTGGTCACTCTCTCTATAGCATCCTGAAGCACCAACCTCTTTTCCTCCCAGAGGAACTTAATTTCCATGACAACTTCTTTGCAAAAAGAGTTTGATTTATATTCTGTGTCTAATAAGTGCAACCTGACAGAGGATTCTTAAAATCACTTGACTATATGATATGATGGGAATTTCTGAAACTTCAAGTAATGGCCTGGTCTATATCAGATATTGGGTCCATCTTCAAATTCCTCTGGCACAGTTCTATCCATGGCCTAACAATCTTTTGAGACCCACAGCTCCAGAACAGTGAGGATAAAGTCATTGTGATCAGCTTTCTGCATAGACCATACAATAGCTTGTCTAAGGACTAGATTATCACGATCCCATTGTTGCTCATTCTAAGTTGTTTTCAATTTTCTTGAGCCGGGGGCATCCGCCTCCAAAGGGCACAAGGATTCCAAAGAAGCATATCCTAGAAAATTATCAGACTTTTTATATTTTGACCTTTACTCTCACATTTTATGTGCCAACTTAAGGAAGGACACAGCCAATGGCATATAGGCCTTGTCCATGACATCGTGGACCATGCGCTCTTGAAGAGACCTGTTCATGGCTGCCTTTCCTAGAGTCACTCAACTTTGAACATTAGACCCAGAGTTCAAATAAGAAGATCTTGATTTTTCTGAGGTAGATATTGTTTAGGAATTTTTCTTCTTGAGAGAATCCTTTGTTTGGAAGTGACCAGAAAGGATGAGTTATTGAACAACTCTTCTGTCATGGGTCCAAAGAACAAACAAAAAGCAGTGCTCGTATTTCCAGTGGACATTCACAAAGACAAGTGCAATAAGTTGCAGATAATTAGCCTGTTCATAATCCAAATACTAGAGAGAAATCACATCAGCCCTGAGGCAAAAGCAGTACAGTTTCCAAAGTAAGCTATGAAAAGAAGGGAGAACCAGAGAGGAAACATCTTGGCTACTATTGTGCATGATTCTTAATCCAAGAAAATGCCAAGCCATCAAAGAGCATTTTCCTTGGGGTGCAGAACTATGTTGAGATGAATAGCAGAACCTTCCTGATATTGAACATGAGGTAATTAAATAGTTATATCCCTGCACTACTTCTGAGGGACAGGTGCCAAGACTGAGTTTAATAATGTTACATGGGAGGAGATACAGTGCAAAGCAATGATAGATCTTCAGCTGGACCTTCAAGAAGCAAAGTCTTCTTTCCTTAAGAGACTTACAATATTTCTCCCAATATTGCATAGCAGAGAAGACACTGATTAAGGGAGAAAGAAGACGATGTAAAAGCTGGGGTTAGAGAGGCACAGAGCTAAAGTATCATGCCGCCATATTTACTAACAAGAAGTCAAGCTGTAGCTAATCATTTGCAGAGCATATTGGAAAGAAGTTGAGTTTTTCAAAGGTGTGAATTGGTAAAGTTTTGTTCTTAAAAGGTAGCAAGTGCTGATAGACCATTATTGTCTGTGATTAGGAAAAGACCAGTAGTAAAAATATTAGTCACCTCAATGACTAACTGAATAGCTTTAGATAGCTTGAAACAAGAAGATCTGGGGGATAGAGAAGAGGCTAACAGGTGAATCTTTAAGTCATCATCATTAAAAGTTATCACCAGTTCCTTAGTGAAGAGGAAGTCGAGACTAGATTCAGGATACTTTTTAGCTCGTTCTATATAAATATTTATGTAATTTTCTCATCACTGAGTATTATTGAATTATTCTCACCTGATTTTATTTTATTTTTGAAGACTTTTTTAAAAGCACTTTTAGGTTCACAGCAAAATTGATAGGAAGGTACATAGACTTTCCATATGCCCCCTGCTTTCCCATAGGCACAGTCTTCCCATTTATCAATATCCCCCACCAAAATGATACGTTTATTACAACTGATGAGTCTGCATTGATATGTCATAATCACCAGAAGTCCATAATTTACCTTAGGGCTCACTCTTGGTATTGTACAATTTTGGGGTTTAGGCAAATATAATATGACATGTGTCTATCATTATTGTGTCATACAGAATATTTCCACTGTCCCTAAAATCCTTTGAGTTCCACCTATTCATATCACTCCTAATCTCCAATTCTTGGCAACCACTGATCATTTTACTCTCTCTATAGTTTTGTTATTTTCAGTATACCATTTAGTTGGAATCGTATAATGTGTAAGCTTTTGGATCAGCTTCTTTAACTTAGTTAAAGGCATTGAAATCTCCTCTACTCTTTTCATGGCTTGAAAAGTGAATTTTTCAACAGTGAATTCCTTGTCCAGATGTACCACCATTTATTCATCAACCTGAAGATGAGAGATATCTTGATTTCTCCCAAGTTTCTGCAATCATAAATAAAGCTGATATTAACATCTATGTGCTGCTTTTTGTATGGACACTTGCAACTCCTTTGGGTGATCACCCAGGAGTGAGATTATTAGATCCATTTAAAAAAATTAAATATTTAATTTTTAGTCATAGTTGGACACAATACCTCTATTTCATTTATTTGTTTTTATATGGTGCTGAAGATCGAACCCAGGGCCCCACCCGTGCGAGGTAAGCGCTCTACTGCGTATGTGTTATAAGGTTAGCAGGTCTCTGAAATAAAAGGCAATAGCCACAACCCCAGCCCTGGTTTACCCATTTTTTTAAGAAACTGTCAAAACTGTCTTCCAAAGTGGCCGTGCCATTTTGCATTCCCACCAGCTCACGACTCAGAGTTCTTGTTGCTCCACATTTGTCAACATTTGATATTGTCACAGTCACAGGTTTTTCCCTTTCTGATATGTGCGTTGAGGTAGATTATTATATACTTTAAACTTTACTGAGATTCATGTTAAGCTAGCAATCAAGATATTTTCGTTTTTCTGCAGATACCAGAAATGGAGAAACCCTGCTTGATTCTGGTACCCAAAACTGGGTAAATAGTAGCCCTTAGAGAATTGGGTGTAGATATGTGTTATAAAGGTAGCAGGTCTCTGAAATAAAAGGCAATAGCCTTTCTCATCCATATTTCCAACTACACTCTCGATGCCATAGGTATAGAGAACTATAATGCATATTCTTGGAGATGTGTAGAGATATCATTCAAATCAGCTTGATCCAGGTCAGTAACTTGGAAGTTTATTCATCCTCCCTCCCCATATAGATTCATTTAATGTTAGCAGGAATTCTAAAAAGACTTGCCAATGTTTAGGATTTAGTTATTTTCAAACCTTTCACATAGTTTTTGTTAAATCACCCTCTGAGGTCAGAAAGGCATTGCAGGTTCTGTTTGATAGGAAACTAAGAGCTATGATGGTATAACAACTTGTCCAACATTTCACATCTAGACAATGGCAGAACCAAGGTGAGAACTCATGTCTCCTGCTTCTCAGATTCTTCTGCATATTACACAGCCTACACTACATTTCCCTGAAAGAAAGAGACATGCAAAGCTAACATCAGTGGTGAGCAAAACTAAATAATTGAATGGCAAATACTGGTAGCCACTTTTGCTGAGAATATGCAGACCTTCTGATTCATAATCATGTTGTCTAATGAGATTATAAAGCCTTCCAAAATGAAAGAAAAATATTGGCATAGAAAATTATTCAGGGAACTAATCCAGAGCAATTTAAGATAGACATCAGCAATAAGTGGTGACAATGAGGACGGTTGGATCGGATGGTGCAGAGAAGAAAGGGGTGGGGCTTGAGAAGACCTGGGTTTTATATGGGACTCCATCATTTACTGTCTTCAAGATCTGGAGCAAGGCATCGAATTTCTCCATGCATGTTTCCTTTTCTGTTAACCTGCTTATCTTCCTTATCAGGTTCTGGCAGAATTGCACGAGACCATGACCATGACTTTTACGACTGTGAAAGGCTGGACAAAGGTAAGAAATTACAGACTGTTACACATAGTAGGTATTTAACAAGCATTTGTTGAACTTAAAAGGCCATCTAAACTGGAATTGATTACCACTACGCATGATGATTCCTAAGATTATGTGCCAATAATTATTGCTCTCATACAAGTGGCTAAGTGAATTAACCTGCTGCCAGAGATATATATCCAATAACAGTTTGGAAAATTGTTGTTCTTTTTCAGCCCTGCACTATCTGGGTATGAAATGCAGTAACAAACATGCGAATTCTGGCCAACAGCCTGGGTGTTTTTGCTACTTGATAAAATTGGAATGCCTGAATAGAGTTTTTCCATTTGAAAGACACATTACAAAAAAATCTACCAAGAACAGTTAAGTATGTGTCTCTGGCAAAGGAATTAAACAAATGTAGAGGGTGAGAAACATTGCTGCAATGCTAGCTATTTTAGTACTCTGTTATCACCCACAGAGATTCTTAATGTGGTACAAAAATTCCATGATTATAAATTCCAGATATGTGGCCTGTCTAGTGGGACATCAGTCTCTGTGTGGCTAAGAACAAATGACTCTGAATTGAAAAACTTACTAACTCGTCATCATAAATCTCCATCTAATACGTGTGTACCTACGTAAACACACACATGTATACAACATACGTGTCTATTAACAAGAAGCAACTACTCTACTGAAGAATGGCATTGCCTTAGTGGAAGCCTGTAATTTCACCGAGTAACTCTGCCCCAGAGAACATCTTGTCTGTAAATGGCTTCCTGCGGGTACCAAATTGCTTTGCTTTTAACCTCTGTGCAGTTCTTTTTTACTTTGCTCTATGGCTCTGTGAAGTTAAAGAAACAAGTGCCACCACTGCTGTTGTCTGCTCCTATAAATCTGAAATTTATAGGAGCCAATCCCTGGCTTCTTAAAAAACTTTCTTGGGTGAATTATCCCCCCATATATCTCTGTTCACAAAAAAAATATCAAACACTTTTAAGTACGAGTTGATCCTTGGCCTTGGGTACTCTATGTTTGAGTGAGTTGTTTGGTTTCTCCAGGGGCATGGTTAATGTTTTGTTTTGTTTTTTATAGTCTGGAAATGCATCTCCATCCCCAAACCTAGACTGAGTTGTTGCAGCCTCTCTGGAGTCAGCTTAGAGGCTTTCTGATGGTGAGCAGCATTGGGTAACTGGGTGTGGCCACTGGGACTGCACCCCCAGACCTGGCTCCCTCTCTTCTCTAAGCCAATGGAGATGACTTTGTCCTAAGAAGCTCTCAAAGGCTAACATAATGAGAAAAAAAAGCAACAATGTCATAATTTTTAAATTGGGATAAAATACACATGTCATGAAATTTGCTATTTTTACCATTTGTAGTACACATTTCACTGGTAATTACCAGTGAATTATATTCATATTGTTTTATGACCATCACTATTATGCATTTCCAGAACTTTTACATCATCCCATGCTGAAACTCTACACCATTACACACTAACTCCCTATTCTTTTCTTGCATTGGTGGCCATCATTCTTTTTTGTTTTAATCTATACATGATAGTAGAATGTATTTTGACATATTATACATACATGGAGTTCAACCCATTCCAATTAAGATTTCATTCTTATTGTTGTACATGATGTGGAGTTACACTGGTCATATGTTCCTATATAAGCAAAGGAAAGTTACGTCTAATTCATTCTACTATCTTTCCTATTCCCATCCTCCCTCCCTTCCCTTCATTTCTCTTTATCTAATCCACTGAACTTCTATTCTTTCCCTCCCTACCCTCCCTTATTGTGGGTTACTATCCACATATCAGTAAGAACATTCAGCCTTTGGCTTTTGGGGACTAGCTTATTTCTCTTAGCATGATAGTTTCCAGATCCATCCATTTACTGGCAAATGCCATAATTCCAGTCTCCTTTATGGCTGAGTAATAGCCCATTGTGTGTATATACTGCATTTTCTTTATCCATTCTACTGTTGAGAGGCATCTAAATTGGTTTCATAGCTTGGCTATTGTGAATTGAGCTGCTATAAACGTTGATGTGGCTGTATCACTGTAGTATGCTGATTTTAAGTTCTTTGGGTATATGCTGAAGAGTAGAATAACTGGATCAAATGGTGGGTCCATTCCAAGTTTTCTAAGGAATCTCCATACTGCTTTCCAGAGTGATTGCACCAATTTGCAGTCCCACCAACAATGTATGAGTGAACATTTTCCCCCACATCCTTGTCAACATTTTTTGTTGCTTGTATTCTTGATAACTGCCATTCTGACTAGAGTGAAATGGAACCTCAATGTAGTTTTAATTTGCAATTCTCTAATTGTTAGAGATGCAACCACCATTCTTTCCATCTTTGTGAACTGATTACTCTAATGACCTCTAATAAGTGGACTCCTGTATTGTTTGGACTTCTGTGAGTGGCTCGGTTCACTCGGTTTTGTCTATGTTTTGCAATGTTGTGTTGGATAATACTGCATTTTATGTATGTACCACACTTTGTTTGCCTATTTAATTGGCAATGTGTTGCTTCCACCTTTCGGGTATTGTGAATAATGCTTCTATGAACATGGAACGGCAGCATGGTGAATTTTTATGAAGCCAAATGTGTTCAAAGAGATGTTTTCTACAGTTCTTACTTTGGTGTTAATCAGCTGTTTGCTTTAGGAAAGCAATTTGATAAGGGAGTGCTATAACCTCAATGTTTGTGTCTCCTATAAATTGATATGTTAAAAATCTAATCCCCAGTGGAATAGTACTAAAAGGTAAGACATTTAGGAGGTGATAGGTCATGAAGGCAGAACCCTCATGAAGGGATTAGTGCCCTCATAAAAGAGGCACAAAGAGATGGTTTGTTTCTTCTACCATATAAGGCACAGATGAAAGGTGGCATCTATGAGGAACAGATCCTCATCAGATACCATATCTGCCAACCTCTTGATCTTGGACTTCTCAGGCTCCAAAACCACAGGCAGTGGATAATACCTGAGGCTGGATAACTTCATTAAGAAGAGAAGTTTATTTATCTCCCAGTTTCAAGGGGTTGAAGGTGTGGTGCCTTCGTTGGTTCAGTTCTGATGAAGCCTTTCTTGGCTGTATCACATTATGGCAGCTTGCATCATGGCAGAAATGTATGTGCAAAGAGGAGGACACTTCACCAGATAGGAAGCCAAAGAGTAGGGAGGGACCAGGCTTGCTCCTGTAACAACCTTCTCATGAGAACTAACTCAGGGATCCTGCAAGAACTATCTTATTCCCTTATGAGGGCTTACTCCGATGATCTCAAGGCCTCTCACAAGGTTCCCTCTCTTAACATTGCTGCACTGAGCACCCAGTACTCAACACAGCAACCACTGGGGGACACACTCAAACCATATCTCAACCATAGCACTGGTTTATGGTCTTTTTACAGCCCACAAGTAGATGAAGGCAGTATGTGACAGTTCCTTCTTCTGTACTCTGCCAAAGGAAAATGTAAAAAGAAATCTCCATTTTAAAAAAATTACTTCATCTGTGAAATACCAAAGTTGGCAAACATAGAAATTCATCTTCTCAAACATGAAGCCCTGGAATCACCTGGAAAGCTTTGAAAATTATAGTTCTTGAGAGTCTGCACTAAACTGATTGAGGTGAAACTGAGGACACCATAGCATTTTAAGCCTCTTGGAGTTGATCTGATTTATGCTCAAATTGAGGAATTACTTATGGCTTTCCAGAACTACCTGACATGTCAAGCAAGATGCATTAGTTTGGCCAGTGGCCACCCTTCTACCACAGTTCAATTTTTATTTCCAAATCAAAGCTGTAGTCTGTATAGTTTCTCCGCAGCTTCCTGTACCCATTCTGGGAGGAAAGGAAATAATTCATTTCCCCCGATTTCTTTCCTCTTCCACTTCCTCCGAGTTCTTGAGCTTCATCACACTGTGCTTCCAAAACTACAGTTGACCCACATCACATAATATCCGGCCTCTGATTTTGATCTTTTCTAAAACTGTAGCCCAGATGGAGGTGAGTTTGCTTTCTGTCACATATTTATTGATTTTCTTTTCACAGCTAAATAGCTGTGGAGTCCACCATGTGTCCAAAAGGCCAATAAATCACAGAGAAGTATATCAGACATGATAAAGGAAGTTGAATCCAGCAAGAATCTTTCTAGTGCTGTCTACAGAGCCAACGCATCCACATTTACCGTCCACCTTCCCCACCTCTCAAATACCAAACATCAGTCTACAGCTTGCGATTAGTGAGGGAGCTCCAAGTTGATTAAGTGTGGTGACATTTTGAGAAAAGCAGGACATTCCTCATTAACTGCAAATCCGTGGGCATGAGAGAGACAGCACAAGCTTGCACATTACCATTCTCTTCCTTCCCACAACCTCTAGCAAAGCAGCTTGCCTTATTAGTAACATGTTTGGGATTAACAGCTTTGCTATTGTGTTAGCATCTCTGTCATTACCCACGGAGGGAAACTGGCAAGTGCTAAGCCGGTTACTAACAGATCTAAACAGTGCCCAGGACGGAATTCTCATGCAGCCACCAACCTCGGAGCCAAGACTTCCCCAGCTACGAGGGAGGTGTGTGCACCTTGAATAAAAACAGGGCTTATAATTAGGATAGGGAAATTTTTAAATCTGTTAAAATTCTCAAGTCACATTAAAAAGAAATGCCATTCTGGCATTTATGAAATAATGGAATCCCATTCCCATCTGCTCCGGCTTCCTTTGAATACCTCTCCAGCTAGCAGTGCCAAAAGGAGAATGATTTCAGGCCAAGCAGTGCGACCTGTTGGAGAGCCAGCCTGCAGCGTCGCCCTGGGAGGGGCTACAGCCCTGAAACTGGCTTGAAGTGATAAAGGTGTCTGGTGGATGCTCAGAGGATGCACATATTCCTGAGATGGTGGTCTGGCTTTTCTGCAGTCA
This sequence comes from Marmota marmota marmota, assembly GCF_001458135.2. Taxonomy (NCBI): domain Eukaryota; kingdom Metazoa; phylum Chordata; class Mammalia; order Rodentia; family Sciuridae; genus Marmota; species Marmota marmota. The sequence goes on along the minus strand of NW_025999977.1, from coordinate 6,846,459 downwards.
ATGAATGTTGGCCAAACTCTGTGGCCAGCCTGGGGCACAGTGGAGGAAGCACATGAGTAGAAGCTGGTGCAGATGTGTTTGCACCTTAAGTCCTTCTGATGTCCTCATTATGGGGACAGTTCCATCCTTCTGTCACTTTCCCTGAAACCACTTTAGATTGTGGAGTTGTAAGCAGGAGACATGGGTGGTCAAAAGATTCTCACCTGTTATTTTGGGCACATGCCACATCCTCCATCTTGGTATCACGTGGAGCTGCCTTGGAGTTGGAAAGAACAGAATGAGCACCTCTCACAGATAACCCTCTTCATCTCTTAGTGGCAACCAAGTCACAGTCGGAAACTAAGAGTCTGGGGTGGGGGCCAAGGGGAGGTTCTGCATAGCACTCCGACACTAAAATCGGAACAAAGAATTGCCCTCCATTTCCAATTAACGGTTCTCAGTTCAAATTCATTTGCCCTCAGCAAGGGTTCTTGGGACCTTCCCAGTCAGGGATAAAATGAATACGCACCCTGGGTCATGACTTCTCATAATCATGCGTATCTCCTCACCTTGAGTTTTTTCTACTACTGTTCTCCATAGAGAAGTTTCCTTGTATTGTTAGAAATAAGGCCTAATAGCCAATCTTCAAGTTCAACACCAAGTAGGAAACTCATGACTCCTGTCAATGCTGTGCAAGGAGCCTGATGTTGTGGGAGCTTTGGGGTCAGGATGGTGGGGAGCTGTGCCACAGGGGAAGGAGGGAGAAGAGGCCGAGCTGATGACTTGGAAGGAAAATTTTGCTTAGGTCATAATTTTGCCTGAGGTAGGTCCTACTTCTAGTTTCTGGATCTGGTGATGAAACTTTGCAAAGCAGTTATTTCAGCACATGGATTCTCTCTGATAGCATTTTCTCTGATTTGTGGACTTTCCCATTGGCAAAATCTTATAAAGCAATAATAACCTGATTTCACCAAGTGACACATTTAGCAATTCACTTTGGTGAAAAGAATAAAAATGTGTGATGGGGTAGGAGGGCTGTACCACCACATCTGGGACATACCTTTGTCCATGAGAATGCAACACATGAGTCCATGTATGTGGGATTCACATTCTGTTAGGTCGCAGCCTGGGGATGCCTAAACGCCCATTCTTTCCAGTCTCCCAGACCCATTTCACGTAGAGTTTTTCCTTGGGACAGGATGAGATAACTGCTTTGCAAAGTTTCATCACCAGATCCAGAAACTAGAAGTAGGACCTACCTCAGGCAAAATTATGACCTAAGTAAAACTTTCTGGAGTTGGTGAAGGTGGACCAAATTCAATACAGCCCCTCCTGGTCTCACCCCACTGCTTCTGGAGGTGCCTGCATCCATACAGCCCCAACTTCAATTTTCCTGGTGGATGGGTCTGAGCCGTTTCTGAGCCCCAGAAAGCCATGCTTCATCTCTTCTTTATAGCCTCTAGACCCTGGCTTGTAGTGTAACTAGATGAGAATTCCACTAACCGGTGGCACCTGCCATTTGAGAACAGTGGCCTGAACACTACAGTCGACACATGTGATGCTCAGTCCCTTCTCTGTCCCACTTTCCCAGGCTTGAGAAGACAAAGAATTGCATGTCCATCTGGGGTCAGGAATCTGAGACAAGTCACAGTCTCATCCTTCCTGGTTTCACTATTTAAGCTTTGAATATTCATCTTCTCAGAATAAAGTAGAACTAATTTGCCCACTCAGAATCTGGTTTCAGAGAAAGATAACTTAAGTGAATCAAAAACATGAATAAATCACAGGATGCTTGAATGGAGAAAGAGGTCAATTGAAGCTATTTTGGGTCTCATCTGCCCTTCTTTCCTTCCTCCCTTCCTCCCTCCATCCCTCCATCCCTTTCTCATGTGTCCTCCTCCTAATTTTACCTAAGGCATGGAATGTGCTTTATGAGTAAATGTGTGTGTGAGTGTGTGTGTGTGTGTGTGTGTGTGTTTATGTGTGTGTTTCCATGTGTGTTTCAACCTGGTAGCCTCTAGACCCCAGAATCTTCCCTCTGGTAGAAGCTGGCACAATTTAAAGTTGACATTGGCAGGCTTCGGCACACAGCCACATGCCCAGACTCAGACCACAGTGCCTGGGGGCATATGAAGGTGAGGAGTCGGACCTGCTTCCACTGCTCTGCTCTCTAAATCCCTTTGGAAAAGGAGCATGTGGCTCTTGTCCATCAGTCCATCCTCCCAGGGCTTCCACATTCCCCTTGTTGAATGCTAGAGAGCAGAATTACAAGGTCAAAGGATCAAGAGTGCCTGGTAAAACCTGCAGCCTCCGAGAAGCTGCTCATTCCTTGAACAGGTTGCATTTCTCCTTCTCCCAGCAAAATCCCTGCCCCTGGAGCAGGCCTGGCTCAGCAGCGCTTTACCTTCCACCTAGGACATTTCAACTCTGGGAAGAAGAGAGGTGGCAGGATCTCCTCTAGAGCTCCTCTGAAATCAGGTGTTCATCAGCAAGTTTGGTGAAGAAATACCTGCCAGAGGGCAGCCCATGAATAGGACAGGGTGACCGTGAAGCTTAGCCCTTGACACACAGGTTCACTCTGGTCTGTGAATAGCATCTTTTATTCAACCCCCCCCCAATTTATTATTTATATTCAAATTTAATTGGGCATCCTGTGTTTTTATTTATAAAATCTTACAATACAACTCTGATGTCTGCAGGGGAAACGGGGGGAGCATGTTTACCTGTGTGGAGCAGTGCTATTCTGTAGGTGGACCCGACGTAGCTGGAATACTGAAACCACTTCTAGAGGGCGTTGAAGATCTTTCTTGGAGCAACAACAATATTCCTATTGCACTTGCTTGGTGGCGGGGGGCTGGGTGCTGGAGGGTGGACAGCAATCATAGCCAAAGAAAAATGGAAATCCTTCTCTCCTTTTTTATTTTCACATATGGTGACCATTTCACTTACTGTTCAAACAGGGACACCTTTTTTGAGCACTAAGTATATTGGAACAAGAGGAGTAAACCAAGGTATTCCAGGCAAGCCGTGCCACCTGTTTGCTGTAAGTAACAACCAAGTTCAACATCCATTGCTTCATGTCTGTTTTCTGAGCTGTCAACTTCTTTGGGATAAGAACTTCTGAATAATTCTTTGTTAAGCAGAATTGAATATCTCTTAACTCCCTCCCCACCCCACCAAGCTCTGTCTCATGTTTGTGGGTTTTCAGATGTTTTTCTATCCATATGTATCCTAGTTATAGACTCAAACGTCCTTTGTGGAAGGCTGCAAAGAACCAGTCCAGAAAGAATCAATGCTGGCTTATCAGAGTGTAATGGCATCTGTACCTGTAATTTCTGAAATAAACAGATGCATTTGAAAAATTGAACACCTTTAAAATTGACAGCTCTTCACAAGAGCTGAATTGTGTTCATTAACACCCAAACAGCAATATGTGTTTACATTGGGCCAAACAACTTAGATTCTGAAGGGCAAGAAAAGTCAATAAATGCTTAGGCATTTGACCCCTTTTCCTGGCCCTGATTCCAACTGATTTGATTTTTTTTAACCCCCAACTGCTTGTTTTGTCTCCATAAATTAGATGTATTTGAGGATCCTACAAAGTTCTCCCTTCTGGTATGGAGTTGGAGGAGGAAGTGGTGGGAAGTCAAGTCATCATTGTCCTCTGATTCTGTTTTATTGGCCCCCAGTACATATTCTGCTGTAGAGACCCACCACCAGCACACACGCACACCCACACCCACATACCGTGGGGCTGGCTCACCTCTTGTGCAAACATCACCAGGGCCCCCGGTGAGATCCAGAAAGAGGCTTACCTGCTTTCAGCTCTGCACATGTGGACCATTCTCAACAGTTTTTAGACACTGCATTTCCTGTGGTTTCTAAATGAAACCCGGAGGGCCAAATGCCTTGGCGTCAGGTACCCAATGGAGGAGGAATTTATCTTTTTAAAAAAAATGTTATTATTATTAATATGAACATTCTAAAGAGAGGACCACGTTATTGAATCTATTTCAGCTTGGAGGAATGAACAGTTGTCAGGAGATAAAGTTGTTAAGTTTTAAGATGGACACTTGAGGGGGGGCTGAGGGGTGGACACTGGGAGGCTGGCAGAGACTCTAATTTACATCCAGACTCCTGGAGACTTTTAGGTGTTTTAAGCTTTGAAGATGTTAGAGTTGATGGTAGAAACTTGTGGGCTTTCAAAAAACTTGAATTTCTTTCATAATGAAGTCAGAATGAATCCTAATGTGATGTGGAATTAAAAAGAACTAATAAAGAATAAAAGCCTGAATTTTATAAAAATTCCATCATTTTCCCCTCTGATATAATTTAGCTTTTTAAAATAGTGACATTGGAAGTCACTGGTTAAGTTGTGCCTGAAAAGGGGGTTGCTTAAGCTATTTCTGGCTGAAAGACAAGACTTTCTCAGGTAACTGAGAGCTCAGGGTATTGAAAATGAGTCTTCATCATCTCTGTGAAAGTTTTCATTGGTGATTACAAAAATTAGAATTAAGAAAGCCCAATTTTAACTAGTGCATAGGAAGGACCGGAGGGAAGATCAGATTCAGTGATGACCAGAGGGGCCAACAATGCCACCCATTTGGCTAGCCTGGGCCAGAGGACAGCTCCATACTTCCTGCAAGTAATAGCCCACATGGATTTGTTCTTGTTTGATCTTATTTTCTGAATGAGTTAGTTGCTGACATTGAAGGGGAGGTGCATTTTTGCATGAAAATCTACATAACTAAATTGTTTTCCTTGAAAATGCAAAGCATTTATTAATACTGGTCCCTATCCTATATGATGATGATATTCTGGCATTGAGTAGAGGCTGTTTCTTGTACATAGCTTATCTTCTCCTTTTGAAATGGCCAAAGCTATGCGGACACAATGCCAGGTTTGCCTGAGCCCCTTCCACTCTTTATGACATCTTTTTGGTTTTATTTATTCTTTTTAGGTATGCATGACAATATTGTGTATTTGGATGTTTTATACATGCATGGAGTATAATTTATTCTCATTAGGATCCCATTCTTGTGGTTGTACATGATGTTGAGTTTCACTGTTTGTATATTCATGTACAAACATAAGAAAGTTATATTTGATACATTCTATTGTCTTTCTTATTACCATTTTTCTTAATGTCCAGGCCAATCATACCAGTTATTACACTTAAGCAAGTGATCATCTTATACTCCGAAGCCTCCACGGATTGTGTTACCTGCCTGGGTGTTAAAAATTTAATCTTTCTATCTCCAGTGCAAGGTGAAAACATTTTCCCTCAATTATATGCTTCAGAACTTTTAGAGTAATGGAACAATTCTATACCCATTTTTAGGCAAAGTGCCTCCAAGTAAATGTTACAGAACACCTGGAGCGCAGGTTGGAAGGGTGGAGTAGGTACTACCTATATAGCATGGAAATTTTCAGAGTGCTTGGTTTTTAGGCACCTCAACGAATGACAGCCTTCTTTCTTGTCCAAATTCAGAATCAGGGAAGAAGTAGGCACAGAAATCAGACAAGTAGAGATCCAACTATCAGCTTTTCCTGATTAAAGCTGTATTAAAGAATGTGGCCTGGAGGTGGGGCCAAACGGGCTTGCTAATGCTCTGCTGCACTGAGTCTGACCTCCCCCACTGGACCACAGGCCTTGTCCCCAAGAATAGGCCCCTTATACATACCATGGACAGACACATCTTTCTGTGGGCAGGTAGGTGAAATGAAGGAGAGAGGGAGGGCCTGAGTCACACACACCCATTTTTTTTTTTTCCAAACTCATGGTCAGCTCACCCACCATTTGTCCAAGGTTGGTTAAGGAGTGGTCAGTTGAGTGAGGGGTGGTGGAAAACCTCAGGGGTTGGTCTGTGAGGAGAAATGCTGCCCTGTGGATTTACTAGAGTGGGATATGAGTAAGTAAGTGCTCCTTCCCACAACATACAGCCCTCGTGGAGCTGCAGCTACAGAAGTACAGTCTGTGCCAACTGAAATCCCCTCCTGGCAAACAGAAGCCAAAGGCTTAGGTCCAGGTGGGGTTCTAGAAGAGACAGGGCAATTCCAGATGGGAAACAGTCTTGGGAATGAAACTGGACATTCAATGTCACTATGGGTACATGTCACAGCAACAGTACGGGAGATATAGAGGGCTCTGGAGATTAAGGAGTAGCAGCACAAAGCTTGTTACCAAAAGCACTTGAAGAAAGTTCTTGCAGGGAATCTGCAGCTTCTACCCTGAGAAGCTATAAAGGGAGGTAGAACAACGTTTGTTCATATAACCTCCAAATGGACACAGTTCTCTATTTTACTCCTAATAGGTGTTCATTAAAATATTTGTTCTTGAATTAAAGATAACCTTCTAAAAATCACTAAAGTAAAAAAGGTCTGCCAAAAATCAAATATTCCATAGGCTTAATCCTTCTAAGGAATGTTCACATTTTAAAAGAGGATTTTATATATATGACATTTGTAACTGGATTTTATATATATTACATTTCATAATATGCAGAGCCTGTTTGTATCAAAAGGTCTTTGAGGAAGCTCTCATTTCTTTCCAATATGTACTCATTCTCCAGAAATTAAAGGGTTTCACTTTGTTACCTCACATTATTTATGTCCTTGCCATAATCTGAATTTTGTGACTTTCAGGGAAGAACAGTTTTCCTTTTATTTTTGCAATTGATCTGCTTAAAAATACCTATAGCTCTCTTCTTAAAAATCAGAAATATGGGCAAGGCATGGTGGCACACACCTGTAACCCCAGTGACTCAGGAGGCTGAGGCAGGAGGATTGCAAATTCAAGGTCAGCCACAGAAATTAATGAGGCCCAGAGTAACTAGGTGAGACCTTGCCTCAAAAGAAAAACAAAGCAAAAAGCAGGGCTAGTGATGTGACTCAGTGGTAAAGTGCCCCCCGGGGTTGAATCTCTGGAATTAAAAAAAAATACATAGAAATACATATTTCAGACAATGATTCCCACCAGAAAGGTTTAAAAGAAAATTTAATGTTTGCTATCATGATAGAGAACTAAGGTAGGGCCACCACCCCCAAATCCAAATCTCCCTACACAAATACAGAATCCTCATAAATCACAGAATCATTACCCTATATGTAAAATGTAAAGTATTTAGAACGTGAGGCAGTAGGGATGGATTTTTATATTTATTTTGCCTTTTGTACCAAGAAAGTGAAGAGGTGCTGTATCAGGAAAGATCCTAATTGAGGATCATAATGCACAGAGTAAAACGTCCTCAGCTCCTGCTGATGGCCACACAGGTTCCTGCTTCATGACCAGGGTCATCGTGGAGAAATTTCTCATTGGATCAGCTTATTGTAAATATTAGGTTTCAGCCTTTGAGCCTATATTGCTGGTTTTCAGTTACTTAATAGCTTTAGAACATCTGCTTTTTCATAGAAAAAAAAGAGAGAGAGTGATAAAGAAGAAGAAAGAAGAAAGAAATCTCTCTTAAGGAAGTGTTTAACAGTCAAATGATAGATTTGGCAATTCTCATTTGTGGCAAAAGTAATGGGCTTCACAGGGGCAGCGTGACTTCAATATTGAAAAATAAATGCTTTAATATTATTAAACACATCATAGCAGGTTTTATAGCAAACTTCATAATAAAGTTAGATGTTTCAGTATCAAAAAAGGCAACACAGCTTTAATGGTATCTACATGTTGTGGATTGTAACGGCCTGTTATGACATCATCTGTTAGGAATTTACTGTGAATACTTGGGAAGGGGGTTCAAAAGCTCCTTCTAATAAGATGCCACGGAGTGTAACTATATCTATTGACAATTGGTCAATTATGAATAAAGCAGTTTCAAAGAGGACCTTGCTTTCAGCTCTATTAAAACGTTAATGGGGCTTAGCAAGAAGTCTCCATTTCTTGCCTGCTGTTCTCTCATTTGAAAAGCCACAGTCCTGTGTGACTCTCCCCAGCTCCCGGAGACTGCACAGTTCACAAGGGAGTTGGGGATCATTTTAGCTGCAGAGAAGCAGAATCAAACTCGGGGTCAGCAGCAGATTCAAACTCAGGGTCAATGCTTGAGGTCTAGATGTGATTCAGATGGATTGTGAACTTTTAAGCTCCTTCCTTCCTGTTCTGCCCTGTCTGTCTCTCTGATTTTGGATGCCATGGGAAACATCCAATTGAAAGGGAACCCATGGACTGGAAGCTTCTAGAAGAATAATGTTTGGGCTGCTGACAGTCAAGTTGGTTGTCCTAAGAAAAGGTGTTTACTCTCCTTCTGGAGATGGTGTTGCATCTCAAACTCGTTGCTCTTGAGTGTAACCCAGCTCACACATGCCTTTTGTGTGATACGCACTGTGCTCAACAGACAGCAATTTGAGTGCCTTTAAGTGGGGTGTGCCTTCTCCAGCTTACAGGAGCCTCATTTCCTGTTGTCCTAGATGGATCAGTGTCACACATCAGGTGTTCCTTGCAAAGTCTCTCAAGTTTTGAAAATCATGAGCCCTGGTGGAATGGTTCAACTCTGTGTCCCATATACTAGGTCTGACTTGATATTTCTCACTGATGCATCCCACAGCTGGGACTCGTTCCTCACAAAAAGTTTCTAGTGAAACCAGAGTCATAAAGACTGGATTAAGAGCAAAATCCAAGGAATCCCAGAATCTAGGAACTTACAGGAAAACCTAAGAGTTTGGGATCCTGCAACCCCAGAGGAGCAACCTGAGACACAGAAAAAGGAAATGCTTTGGCAAGGTCAGCCCCAGAAAGAGCAGAGCGAGACGGAAACCCACACTTTCGGATTCCCATCCTCTGCTTTGTACTCACCACTCCATACAGCTGGCCTGAGAGACATCTACTCTGTAAAGTCCTCCCCTACATTCCTAGAAAGTGTGTCTGTCACAAACCCACCAGCCCCATACACGGAATGGAACCAGCTGTCCAGCCAAACCCCACTCATACTGCACCGCGGCATCTGCTGCCAGGAAAGTCAAGGCCAGTGTGGTCACCTGCTAGGTCCTCAAGAAACGTGCTTCTCCATCGATGGCAGAGAACTCTGGGCTGGAGACATATTAAAGAGTCAACTTTGTGGACAATGTGTGTTATTTAGGTCCCAGTGCCTTCTTTGTTTCCTCTTCCAGAAGGCAGCCTTCAACTAAAGATTACCTCATAGCTCAAACTCTCTATCCTCAGCAAAAGCAAATTGATTAATAGCAAATTATTCTTATGCACGAAATGTTGCCTCCTTCAAACATTGTGTTTTGTGAAAAATTTCCTGGAAGGTTAGAACTTTCAATTCGATAGGTCCAATGAACTTTCCTTATGAATGGAAGAGACTGAGGGCAGGCAGAACCCTTAGCATTAGTGAGGATCAGGAGAAAGATAGGTTGGGGGGGAGGCACTGGATAACAGAGAAGGTAGAGCTAAATACATCAGTGATAGAGGCATCCGAAAGAAACCACTAGCATCAGACAACACTAGGAGCATTCTTGGGCCAGAGAACAGGGTCAGAACCACTGAGCCTGCTCTACCAAAGGTTAGTTGTAGCCTCTTGTTTAATACCCCTGAAATCCCCAATCCCCAATTCCTGCCAATGTCTTTAGCAATTTCCCCCAGAGAGTTGGAAGAAAGAAAAAGAATCCCAAGTGTTAGGTCAATGGCTGGCACATGAGCTCAATAAATATTTGTTGAATGAATGAATCAAATAGTTATGGTGTGTACTTATGCAGCCTTCTCCATGGTTAAAGCCTTGAATGGTCTCTAGGATACTTGACCAAGGGTTTAGTACCAATGAAATAAGCTCTAATCCTAGGAAGTATGGAGTAGACTGGATCTGGAATCAGTACTTAGCCCTCTGTGGGATTACCCCTATTGAATACTTGGCTTACCTCGAGTAGAATAGGGGGTCCATTCATAGCACATCCACTTGAACTGAGTCTGGTAAGTATTGCTTCAAGGTCAGATGGGATTCTCAAGAGCAACTGGAAGGGAAAGCAAGTCACTCAGCGGAGCAGGAGTGAAATCAGGTAGAGTTTCCTAGTTAGGACAACTTGAAGGCCACTGAGCTGTAACTTTCCTTGTTTTTATAAGATAATGAGAAGCCATAATAAAAAGACAAAATGCAAGTTCTACCTCTGACAGATGACAGCCATTGCTGTTTTCTGGGAGTAAAAAAAAATGGCCAAGGATGCCCAAGAGTCTGCTTGTTATTACAAGTTGTGCCTGGAGTAGAAGAGACCCAAAACAAGATTACGAGGTGGAGAAGAAGGAGCAGACCAAGAGTGTGTAGGTTTGAGGGATGAAGGTCGGGGCAGGGATAAGAGTTGGGATAAATCACTGGCTAATTTTTTTTTGGCTACAATAGAAGAGAGAAAAGAACTGCTTTAAAGATTTGAGGCCTTCAAAAGGTGAGACAATTATCAGCAGCAAAATCTGGACAAGTCAGATGGAGAGTGTGAGCTGAAAATGTCTTTGGATAATTTAGAACAGAATGAGCATATCTTATTTGATTTTTCTTTCTTTTTTTTTCTTTAGTCATTTGCTGTGGTTGGATATTATATACATCCAATGGAATTTGGTCTCAGGAAAGTGTCAAATGCAGCTCGATTTCCACATGTCCCCTTGCCTCATGCATTAGGGCATACACGGCATGAGGGTCAGAAACGTGGACCCAAAAAGGCCCATTTCTTAGTTCACAGTTTTATCTTCCTCATCATTTCTCTTATGAAGCCAACTTTTTTTTTTCAGATTTGGACTGCTTTCCTCACTTATGTACTTATTTATATAGATATAAACATAAATTAATGAAACTCTTTCCAGATACATGATTCCAGGAATTTTTATACCTTTGTTATTAGTCCTTTGATAAAATTTTCTAATTAAGTCACTGTGACCCTCAGCCAAAGAACAGAATTACTTCAGAATATCCTCACGTGTTCCTTGTTGTGGTACACAGTTTACCCTGAAAGAAAGACAAAGAAATCAGTTTCAAGCTCCCAGAGTCCAAGAACCTGGCTAAATCGCCATGTGGGAAATTTTAAATCTTCATCTCCAGAGAATTCTAGAAAAAGGAAAACACCCATTCACATATGGAGTTGCCTCCGTGAAAATAATCATGTTCAGGAAAATCCTCTCTGCTTCACAAATTTTAATGACCTTTGGTACTCTATTGCTGTGCTATCCCATGACTTGCTTGGCTTTGAGAATATGAGCATTTTTGTTAGTGACTGTGGATGATTTGGGGCTGTCTGTCCAATTCCCTTTCTGTAATCCTCACTGCAGCCCACCACCACTGAAGGGAAGGCCAATTAGAGTGGGATGTCTACCCACTCCAAGAGACGATCACTGTATTCTTTCTTCTGGGGAATGGCATGGGGGATTCAGCAAGCAAAACAGCCATTGTTAGGATGCCTGGGTTTGAAACTCATATTATTCCTCCTTTGCTATGTGAATTTGAACAAGTCACTTAACTTCTCTGCCTCCATTTTGTTATTTACAAAGTGGAGATGAACTTATAGGTTAGATGCTAGGATTAAATGAGATGATAGAACATGTAAATTGCTTGGAGTCTGGAATGTGGTATGTGTTCAGAATTAGCTAATCTGTGATCTTGGCTGGTCACTTGAGTGAAAGGGCTGTAGATTTAAGAATTGAAGATGTCACTGTGGAATGATCATGTACAACCATGGACTTGGATAAGGTAAAGAAGCCAGTCTTCAAGGATAAGATGAGAGGTGCAGAATGTAGTAAGAAGATAAAGCAGGAGGCCAGAGAGGCAGACAGGAAGATGGAGCAGGTGCCTTGGGTTTTCATAGTTTTTTGGCTCCTGGTTCTTTTAATTTTTCCCCAAGATTCACTTCACCTTGGCCTGATGAGTTCCATTAGATACCCCTGTGTCCTAATAAGAACTATTGTCTTTTTGGCTTGCACTAGTTTTCATTAGAACTAAGGAACCTTAGCTAAGAGGGTAAACCTTAGGCATACCCTCAGTTCTGCCTCAACACAAATGTTCAAGAAACAGAGCAAAGAGAGGATCTGAAGGGAAAAGCATTGTGTATTCCAATTCTTTTAGGGTCACCTCTTCTTCTCAAAGTAAGAGATGATGTCATCTTTATTTATTATATATTCTTTTCCAAGAACATTTGTGCTCCCCATTGACAACTTCTAAATGAAGGAATGTCTTCAACAACAGGAACTCACTTTTCTCTTACATAAAAGTGACTTTATAGTTGAGCAAGCCACATTTCCTATCTCTGAACTCAGCTGTATTGGGGCAGTAGTGTCCTCTTGCTTGGTCTCTGGTGTCGTGAGAGCCCAGGCAGCGGTGGGATGCAAGGCTCACACATTATTTGGTATTTTCCACCATCCAATCCAAGTCCACAGACTCAACCTGCTAAATCCTTTGACTTCAGTCATGAAAAATGACACATATTACCATGCCTCATAACACATCTTCTAAGACCTTTCCAAATAACCAGCCGGCGGGGCAGGACTGCCAACCTCACCACAAACACCATCATTTTTTCCCTTCCCTGTCTGGCTCTGAGTTTTTGGAACAGAGATGAAACTTAACCTTCCCAAACAAAGACCGTTTACTAGGCAACTTAGGCCCAATAATTAGCTCACACACCAGAAGGTGGCACAGAGCTGTTTGCAGATCACTTCCAAGCTTAGAATTTTTTTTTCTTTCCTGAAATTCACCCTTTTCTCTAAGAATCCACAATCATTTACCACTGAATGAAGGAACTACACTTATTATAAAAGTAAAATATTTAAAAACCTCTTTCAAGGATGGTCAGACAACCTCATAAATCATGTCCTCCACACTGGTGAGTTTGGGACGGGAAGGTCATGTGTTGACATATTTAGAAGCCATCAGGGTGCTGTGGTTTCACAGCTAGCAGGGAAACTTGAGCTTGTTGAAGTTGGAGCTTACTTGTATTTTTATTTATCGAATTAATGAAATCTTGGCAACAAACGGTGTTTTCCTTTAGACAAGATGTAATTTTTTTTTCTTTGCCTCTACCGTTCTCTTCTCTCGCCCCGCCTGCCCCCCACCCGCAACAGACATTTTTTTTATAAATGTTTCAAACACTAGGAAAGCTTCCTGGGTAGTCAAACTGAACCTTAATAAAATCAAGGTGAAACAATCAATATGTGGAGATGTGGCTTCCATTAAAATTGACATTTAGGTGTTAGGAGAAGAAGGAAACAGCTTGAAAATAAATATTTTTGAATGTGTTTACAAGGCTGCTGGATTCTAAGTGTTTGCACATTTATCAATCTATATGTCAACCTGTCTGGTAGTTTTCAAAAACCATAGATCACTGGAATCCAGGTAGCTTAGCTCATGATACTCCCTCATATTTTGTGAAAGCTCTAACATCCAGAGAGAGAGAGAGAGAGGAGAGAGAGAGAGAGAGAGGGAGAGAGTTCACACATATTTACTAGTAACTTCACAACAACAACAAAAAATCATCCTCATGCCTATGTGTAGGATTTTCAACCACAAATGTAAATTAGAAACACCTGGTAGCTTCTAAAAGCCCCCAGGCATATGAACTTCTTAAAATACTCCCCAGTGTGTCAGTTATGGTCCCCATAGGAAATAACGGCACACTTATATTGGGTAATCTGAAGAAAGCTTAATAAAGGGACTCTTTACTCTTCCTTCCAGCAGGATAAAGGGAAACGGGGAGGGGCGGTGCAGTGCACAGGGGCTGGGAGCCATGGGGAGGGCTATTATCACCCTTAGTCTGGAAAAGGAAAGGGTGGGTGTGGTCATCAGGGCTCAGAGAAAGAACCCTGAGGAGAGAGTCCTCAGACAGGACTCAGATGACCTTCCCTCTAAGGATGCAGTCAGGGAAGGACCTTCTCCTCTTCCCCCAGATCTCCTGCTGGTGCTAATCCCTGACAGAACCCACTAGAAACCAGAAGTGAAAGGAAACTTGATGGAGCCCACTTCCCCCACCCCAGGACAATACAGAATGGAAAAGGGTGGAGATTGGATACGGGGGGAAATACGATTTTACCTGGTGTGTCTAGCCTGTCAGGAGATTATGTCAGCAGTTTTGTCTGCTGTGGAACAGGCATTGCTGTGAAGTCAGAAGTCTCAGATTCGAGTCAGGTTCTCTGTGATCTTAGGTAACACATTACACTTGGCTGAGTCTGTTGACTGAATTAAAATAAAGTGCCTCAGATAAGCTCGGTATTTTTTATAGTGAGCTATCTAGTATCCTGTTCATATACTTCTGGGGCCTCTTGAGTTGGGGAAACAGATCAAAAGGTGGGTTCCAACCTCATTCCCCATTGCAGTCTATAGTGCATAAACAATGTGCTAAATTTCTACTAAATTTCTTTGAGGAGTGCACGATTATTTCTCTTAGGCTTACCATATGCATTTTTTAAGACAGTATTTATACCAATGTATATTTTCATGATACAAAAATTATGTGTACATGTATGTATATTTCTAAATAACTTAATTTCAATGGTAGCATGTGTGTGTGTGTGTGTGTGTGTGTGTGTGTGTGTACTTTTGTAGGTATATTAGAGATGAGACAGGAAGGCATTTTAGAGTTGAGAACATTAGGACTTAAGTAACCAACCTTAACTTGCTCATGCTTATGCAGCAAATATATGTTGAAGTCATGGCTCAAACCTAAGTTTGGCTTATTCCAAAAAACAATGCCACTATAAATATGAAAACGGAAAAAAAACTACAATAGAATTAAACACACACACATACACACACACACACACTTATACTCTCACTTACATATTTACATATATATGCTTAGATGTCTCCAGTTTACAGCATCTTCATTGCTTTCCTCAGGTTTAAATATCTGTCCTGCAGACTATTCTTCCTTCATCTCCTGATATTTTTCAACAGAGCACAAAAGACATACCATCTGGCAGATGAGCAAAAACTATTATGGTTGGATTTATGCAACATTTCAGATAGTTATCTATCTATCCCCATTTTTCCCCAACCTACAAAAGAGACTTTTATTTTAATAATAGGTAAAGATGCAGCTTTTAAGGATTTATTCTCTCACCTCATGACTTCCAGGTTTTTCTCAACGGGAAATTGGGCTTTTGAAGCCTCTTTTAGAGGTTCATGTGTTCACAGTTCAGAGAAGAGAGAGGTCAGGGAGGGCGTGCAGTCACCGAGACTGGGAAGCTTCAGGGGCATTTTGCAGGATGGGAATGAGAATTTTTGCATCTATTCTGTGTAAAGTTCTATAATCCCAGACCTCACTGCTCTAAGGAAATTCCAATACAAACTTAGAAATGAAGAATGTAGGCAATATTTCCTGTGTCTTTTAAATGACTGGACTCCAAATACTTCATTTATCAAATATCTATACATTAATAAGAATATGGTGTGGTAGGTAATAAAGATAAAAAATACATTTTTTGATGGTGCTGGGGATTGAACCCAGGGTCTTGTGTGTGCTGAGCAAGCACTCTACCAACTGAACTGTACCCTCAGCCCCCCAAAATACATTTTATAAATAATGATTATTGAAATACAGTGAGATAATTGACAGAATGTAGACTTGGTATAAAGAACAATAAGGATAGAAAACAAATTCAATTTTCTGCCTAAGGTGATGAGGGTTATTTTCAGAAGAAGGAATATTTGACATGAGTCCTGAAAGGTGAATCTGATTTTACCTGATGCTAGGGCAAATTCAGGGAAAGGAAACCATGCAAAGGTACAGAGGTGTGAAATGGGACAGATGATATAAAGAATAACAAGTCACTCAATATGTCTACAATGTGGGATGTAAGAAAGTGGTCAGAGTGAAGCTGGCTTGGTAGGTAGAAGCCAGATCATGATAGGCTTTAATTGTCAAGTCGAACTTATATTTTATCCTGTAATTTCATAACAATTTTGCACATATGCTCAGGGACACATACATGTAGTATGTCCCCAAGACATTATCTTACATCTTCTCAGAGTGCTGGATTTACTGGAAGTATTGGAAGATCATTACTTTTTAATAATTTATTTTTTCACTGAGAGATTTTTGTTATATGCGCCATCTTTTCACTCACATTAGGAGAGTAAAACACACTTGTATGTGGGGGTTAATTAGAAAGCTCATATGTTTATGTCATGAGGAACCCAGTAGGACTTTTTGCCCACATCCTCACCAGCATTTATTGTATTTTTGTATTCTTTTTAATTAGTTAATTTACTTATTTATTGTAATTAGGTATATAAGACAGCAGAATGCATTTTGATTCATGGTACACAACTGCTGCACAACTTTTCATTTCTCTGGTTGTACATGATGTAGCATTGTACCACATGTGCAGTCACACATGTACCTAGGTTAATGATGTCCATCTCATCCCACCATCTATTATTTGTATTCTTGATGACTGCCATTCTGACTAGAGAGGAAATTTCATTTACTTTTTGGTGTTCAGTTTTTTGAGTTTCTTATGTTATTCTGAATATTTATCCCCTATCTAGAGAGCAGGTATAAAAGATTATTTCCCATTCTATAGGCTCTTTCTTCATGCTCTTGTGCAGAAGTTTTAAAATTTGATGTTGTACCATTTATTGGTTCTTGGTTTTATTTTTAGACTTTAGAAGTCGTGTTGATTGCAAATTAGTACAACCACCTTGGAAAGCAGTATGGAGATTCCTCAAAAAACTAGAAATGAAACCATCATATGACTCAGCTATCTTACTCCTTGGTATATATCCAAAAGATCTAAAATCAGCACATTATAAGGATACAGCCACATCAATGTTCATAGCAGGGCAATTCACATGCCAAGCTATGGAATCAGCCTACATGCCTGTCCACAGATGAATGAATAAAGGAAATGTGATATGTATACACCATGGGTGTTTCTCAGCCATAAAGAAGAATGAAATTATGGCATTTTCCGGTAGATGGATGGAACTGTAAAACATAATGCTAAGTGAAATAAGCCAGATGCAGAAAGTCAAGGATTGAATGTTTTCTCGTATGCAGAAACTAGATCAAAATAGGTGGGGAAAAAAAGAAAGAAAGAAAAAAGGTGTAGGAAAATCCCATGAAAATAGAAGAGGGATGAGTGGAGTAGAGGAAGGGGGTTGTGGGAGAGGGAAGAAGGACAGATAAAGGGAAGAATAGTGGAATGAATCTGATCAAACTTTCCTATGTACATATATGAATATATCACTGTGAATTTCTCCTTTATGTGTATCCATAATGTGCTAGTTTTAAAAAAACTGTACATAAATAGAACAAAGATCAGTAGAGTAGAGGAAAGGGAACATAAGAGGGAGGTAGGGAGAAAAAGGGGAATTAGCGGGGATTAAACTGGAGCAAATTATATTTAATACTTGCATCATTATATAAAAATGAATTCTAATATTATGTATACCTATAATGAACTAGTAAAAATATGTTCAAAAAGAGAGGATTTAAAAACAACAGTAGGATTAGTATTAGAATTGAATCATGATATCTAGATAAAAATGAAGGGCACTAATGTCTGCCTGTTTTCTCAGGGATGTGGTCTGGGATTTCTTAGTTTATTCAGTTAGGATTTAGAATTTTTAAAAAAAAATTTTTGGTGAAAACTTAGGTTTATTCAAATCTACCCAATGTCTTTATATTTGTATTTTACCAAATATTTTATCAAAATTTAACTCTTCATGGTTCCACTTGGATGTAAATGATTTCCCCAATAATTAATAAGACCCCAAAACTGAGGAAAAGAGAGTGGTAGGTGGTTTTAGTGTCACTCTTTAAAATTTTACTTCACAAAATAAGGAGAAAAGGAAAACTGCCCAACTAATTTTAGATGTTAGTGTAATATAGTTCCACAAGAGAATTATAAAAGCATTTCTTAAAATTATGTATGGAAGTCTTTTTGTTTATTTATTTATTTATTTATTTTTGCAGTGCTGGGGATCAAGCCTAGGATCTCATGCATGAAAGGCAAATGTTCAACACACCCAGCTCTATATATGAAGTCTACAGAAACATATTAGCCAATTAATATAAATATGTATTTAAAACAATTCATTGTGATCCAGTAGGTCCATCTCAGAAGTGGATAATGTTTAGCATAGGAAAAATTCCATCAATGTAATGTAATACATTAATTGATTAAAAGAGAAAATACCATCAGTATCTCAACTGATGCAGAAAATGCATTTATTAAAGTTCAACCCCATATTTATGATTATTTTAAATAAAAACTCTCCAAAAGTCAATAAAAGGAGAGGAACTTCTGTTTTTAGCTACTGTTGAGAAAGAAGGATTAAAACCACCTTCCCACTTTAAACAATAATAAAATTAATTAAAATATATGAAACGGTGGTTTTCAGACATAGGGAAATAGGCAGCATTTCCCAATAAGCAAGTTCCCTCATTTAACATAGGAAGGGGGAACCCAAATACAGCCCATAATCTCATTGAATTGAAGAGGCAGAAATCATAGTTTTCAGAGACTAAAGCATCTAGACTTTCACACAGAATACTGGAAAGGAGAGGTTTGAAGAGAGGAAGATCTGCAGAAGTTCCCCTCAGGTCAGCTCTTGTTTAACTCTTGATCCATGCGTGTATATGAGGAAACAAAGTGAGGCTGTGGACAGAGCCACTAGAAAAATACAGGCAGGACAATCTCCAAAGCTCAGACCAGCTGGGAAGAGTTTGTATATCTAACTGAAGTATGGAAAGACCACATCATACACAAGGTAGTCAGTAGAATCCACAATAGGGAATTGCTCTAGCAAAGGATTAAATTGTCTTGATATTAAAGAGTCATCCATATCTGCTCTATCAAGAGTTCTGAGGCAAGCCTCAAAAATAATTAAATAGATTTGAATTATCTGTACACAAGAACAAAAGACAATATGCTCTTTTAAGAATCAACAAAATTTAGCAACAGCAATGTCTGGAAACCAACCAAAATTTACCTGGGAGATATTTGTCCAGGAGAAATGAAAACATATGCCCATACAAAAAAGCATGTATTCAGACATTCAATGTACTTTAGCCACAGTAGCCCAAAGTGGAAAAGACAATCCAAACATCCACCAATATGGTGGTGGGATAAACAGAAGGGTAGTGCATCCATATAATGACTAGAATTCAACAATTAAAAAGGCAGGCAGTATTGATCCATGTAGCAACAAAGGAAAAATTCCAAAATCATTGTGATAAATAAAGGGAGCCAGACACAAAAGAATACATGAAGTTTCATTTAGAGGAAATTCTAAAACAGGCAAAACTACGATAATATAAATCAGATCAAAGGTTTCCAGGGACCAGGAGTTATGGAAATGGATTGAATACAAGGAGGTACAAGATAACTTTTCAGGGTAAGCAAGAAGCTCTATATCACAACTGAGGGGATGGATACATTGCTGTATAGAAGGGCAAATCTTATCAAAGTATATCCTTTAATGATTACTAGGTATGAAAAAGCACAAAAGCATAACCTTTACCCAGAAGAATATCAGTCCATAGAAACAGATCTAGAAATAATGGACATGATAGAACTAGCAAAGATCATAAGCAGCTTTTTATAAATAGAGTATATATATATATATATATATATATATATATATATATATATATACTCTCTCTCTCTCTCTGTGTGTGTGTGTATATATATATATATATATATTTAAGGAGGTAGCAGAAACTCAAGAACTATTCTTATTCCATTCAGAATGAACAGAAAGAACATTAGGCAAATGTACCTCATAATAAATTTCTGATAACCAGTGACAAGAGGAAAACAGCCATAAAAAAAGAGACACATATGTACAGAGAAGAACAAAGAAAGAAATGATAGTAGTCTTGTAAAAGAGAAAAAAAATCAGAAAACAATGAAAAGTCACTGAAAAGTACTGAAAGAAAAGAAACCATAAACCTAGAATCTTATACCCTGTAAAAATCTCTCTCATGATTGAAAGGAAAACAAAGTTTAAATAAAGTCAGATCCTATTCATTGCCAGCAGACCTGCACTACAAGAATTATTAAAGGAAGTTCTTCAGGAAAAAGAAAAATGACACCAGACAGAAATTTTTGATCTACACAAAGAGATAAAAGATCCAGCAATGGTAAATATGTCAGTAAGTCTAAAAGTTATTTTTTCAAAAATTTTAAACTCTTTAAAAAGATAATATACTATTTGAAGCAAAATTATTAACTATGAATTGAGAGATTCTAGCATATGTGTAGGAAAAATCCTATATTTCATTATATGAAAACTAGTGAAAGACAGAAGAAAGACTATGTTGTATAAGAGTCTAACTTTATACTTGAAGTATAGGATTACTTAAAGTTACAATATAATAAGTTAAAGGTATATATCATAACACCTACAGCAACCAATGAGACAACAATAAGAACAAACCCATAAAGAATGGGTAATTATCCAACAGTATGGGTAAGATGAAATGATTACAAAGCTCAAATAATCCAAAAGATGAAGAAAGTATAAAAAAAGCAAAGAGTAAATGGGACAAATACACAAAGACTAATAAGATGATAGATTCTAGTGGAAAGCACCAGTATCTACATTAAATATAAATGATCTAAATCCATCAAATAATAGGTTGTGATTGTCCATTTGGATGAAAAAACAAGAATCAATTATAGATTGCTTCAAAAACTCACTTTAAACCGAGAGGCTACAGGTTGAGATAAATTAATGGAAAAAGTGATATGTTTTGAAAACAAAACAAAACAAAAATGCTAACACAGCTAAATTAACATGAGGCAAAGTAGACTTTAAATGGAGTAATATTACCTAGAATAAAGAGGGATATGTCATAATGATAAAGGAATTGACTTATAGGACAAAATATTGAATAGCCTAATGTGTTAGCACCTTAAAATATATACAGCAAAACCAAGCAGAATTCAAAAGAAAAATTGGTAAATCCACAATTACAGTGGGAAATTTAACATTATCAGTAACTGAAAAAAAGAAGCAGATAAGTAAAAACACAGATGTCACCAACTAAATGCTGACATTAGAAAAGAAAACTGTCCTCAAATCAGAAACCTAAACCTTATGCTTAGGCATCTAGAAAAATAAAAGTAAATTAAATCCAAAGCAAGTGGAAGGAAGAAAATAACAAGAAAAAGAAAACTAGTGAAAGACAGAAGAAAGACTATGCTGTAGAAGAGTCTAACTTTGGATGGTAGGCAGACACACGACCTGGAGAAGGGGCCCAGCGGCCCACCAGCGCGGTAGACAGACCACCCCAGTTGGAGGAGCCCAGCCTCCCGCCTGTACGGTAGGCAGACTGCGCAACCTGGAGAAGGGGCCCAGTGGCCTGCCAGCGTGGTAGACAGACCACCCCAAGTGGAGGGGGGGGCCCAGCCACCGCCCACGTGGTAGGCACACCACGTTTCCCGGAGAAGGGGCTCAGCGGGCCCGCCTGCGCGGTAGACAGACCTCCCCAGTTGGAGGATCCCAGCCTCCTGCCTGTGCAGTAGACAGACCACCCCAACTGGAGGAGGGGCCCTGCCACCTGCCCGTGCGGTCACCTGACCGAGCTCTTGACAAACATAAGGTTTCCCCAACAGCCCCACCTCATCAAACACCTTATGAGAAAAACTGATGGAACTCATCTTGGAAAACCCCACCAACACTTAAAACCCACCAACCGGTTGGCGTGGCTACCAGTGCGGTTCTGCAGCGGATCAGGCACCTGGTTTACATCTCAGAGAATAAGAGTACCGAGGCCACAGGTGGAAGCTCAAGTCCTCTCACACTGACTACCACCACCATCCTGAACCCAGAGACTCAAGCTAGGAATAGACAATGCCACCAACTGGAAGAAATGAAAACAGAGTTCTGAGAGACTTTTTTTTTCTTTCTTTTTTTCTCTTCTCTCTCTCTTTTCATCCATTCATCCAGTCTCCTCTACCCTTCCCCCTCTGGTCCTCACAACCTCAACATATGTGAAACCAAAAATTGTGCATGAAAAAGGTCTTTAACAACTGAATCACCAGAATAATATACTATAGAGGAATTGCATATGCCCCACCTCCCTCCCCCCTTTTTATTTCTTTTCTCTTATTTTCTTTTCCCCGCTCTCTTTTTTCTTTTCCTTTCCTTGTTATTTGTTTTACTCCCTCTTGCTCCCTCTATCCCACTTGCAACACCCTAAATTTTACTATTCATAAGTAGGGTAATCTTATGAATACAGATAGGAATTTGAATCTACACATTCTTCCATAAATTACCCATCTATTGGTTAGAGCTCTCCAAAGTTACTAAGTTAGATTAACCCCATACCCTCACTCCTTTCCCCCTAAACATAACATCCTACACCTGAAATTCAGTTTTCTTCAAGCTACCAGAAACGGTATGCCTTTCATGAAACTAATGACTGTATTTTTAAACGATAATCAAAACCAACATTTGTAGACGTAGAGTCTAGCTATAAATTCAGTAATAAGGAAAACATGTGCTTAGATGATGTACTATTGATATTGAGAACTGTTAACTGTTAACATTGTCTTTCTCCACAAAAGGGAGCAATATAAATATATAGGGGGAAAATTCAATAACACAACAGTTTCACAAAGCAAAAAAGAAACGTGAACAGTATGAAAAGGCAAGGAAAGAAAGGACCACAAGCAATGCAGATCAACTCAACTTTAGAAGAGGTAATATCTGCAGCAGATGGAATGTCAGATAAAGAATTCAGGATATACATGCTTCAGGTGATCTGGAGTATCAAGGAAGACATTAGACAGCAAAATCAGACAATGAAAGATCACTTTGACAACGAATTACATAAACAAATCCAAGAAGCAAAAGATCAAGCATACAGGGAAATAGAGGTTGTAAAAAACAAACAGAAATCCTAGAAATGCAGGATGCAATAAACCAAATTAAAAACTCAAATGAGAGCACTATCAGCAGAGTAGAACACTTAGAAGATAGAATATCAGACAATGAAGACAAAGTATTTCAACTTGAAAAGAACATAGACAGCTCAGCGAGACTGTTAAGAAACCATGAGCAGAACATCCAAGAAATATGGGATAACATAAAGAGACCAAACTTAAGAGTTATTCGGATACAGGAAGGAATAGAGGTCCAAACCAAAGGAATGAGCAATCTGTTCAACGAAATAATACGCAAAAACTTCCCAGACTTGAAGAATTAAACAGAATCCCAAATCCTAGAAGTCTACAGGACGCCAAATGTGCAAAATCATAAGAGATCCACACCTAGACACATTATAATGAAGATGCCCAACATACAGAATAAGGAGAGAATTTTAAAAGCTACAAGAGAAAGGAAGCAGATTACATTTAGGGGTAAACCAATCAGGATAACAGCTGATCTTTCAACACAGACTCTGAAAGCTAGAAGATCCTGGAACAACATATTTCAAACACTGAAAGAAAATGGGATCCAACCAAGAATTGTGTATCCAGCGAAATTAAGCTTCAGGATGGAAGATGAAATGAAAACCTTCCACGATAAACAAAAGTTAAAAAAATTTACAGCTAGAAAACCGCTCTTCAAAACATCCTCGGCAAAACATTACAGGAAGAGGAAATGGAGAATAACAATGAAAACCAACAGCGGGAGGTAGTACAGTAAAGGGAAAAAATAATCAAAGAGGAAAACAAACCATGTTAAGTAACATAAATAAACAAATATGGCTGGAAGAACAACCCATATCTCAATAATAACCCTAAATATTAATGGCTTAAACTCACCAATTAAGAGACACAGGCTAGTAGAATGGATCAAAAAAAAAATCCAACAATATGCTGCCTACAGGAGACGCATTTGATAGGAAAAGACATACATAGGCTGAACGTGAAAGGTTGGGAAAAATCATATCATTCATATGGACTTCGGAAACAAGCAGGAGTGTCCATACTCATATCAAATAAAATAGATTTCAAGCCAAAGTTAATCAAAAGGGATAAAGAGGGACACTACATACTGCTTAAGGGAACCATACACCAACAAGACATAACAATCATAAATATTTATGCCCCAAACAATGGTGCAGCTATGTTCGTCAAACAAACTCTTCTCAAGTTCAAGAGTCTAATAGACCACCATACCATAATCATGGGAGACTTCAACACACCTCTCTCGCCACTGGACAGATCTTCCAAACAAAAGTTGAATAAGGAAACTATAGAACTCAATAACACTATTAATAACCTAGAC